>NC_058088.1:54880438-55180438 GCF_014858855.1 Bufo gargarizans
GGGTGTGTGTGAAGTTATTCTGAATGACCCAATGTGCACCTTGA
The DNA here is from genome assembly GCF_014858855.1 of Bufo gargarizans. Taxonomy (NCBI): domain Eukaryota; kingdom Metazoa; phylum Chordata; class Amphibia; order Anura; family Bufonidae; genus Bufo; species Bufo gargarizans. The sequence goes on from NC_058088.1 coordinate 54,880,483, forward strand.
ATATTATATACCCTTTTAGGGATAGATTTCAAATAGCTCTGATATAGCAGAAACCACTAAATTATGAAATTGCTAAATTGGGAATTGTATTTCAACCCAGAACAAGAAATGTGCTTGAACGGACACTAAATAACTCGCCCAGCTACAGCACTAGGGACAGATTTAGCGGGATATAAATTTGAGGCCTAGTATTTAGGCGCTGGGTGACAGGTATGGGTTTAGTGCCAGAATTAGACTTGGAAATACACAGTAGCAGGTGTGTGTGAAGTTATTCTGAATGACCCAATGTGCACCTTGAATATTATATACCCTTTTAGGGATAGATTTCAAATAGCTCTGATATAGCAGAAACCACTAAATTATGAAATTGCTAAATTGGGAATTGTATTTCAACCCAGAACAAGAAATGTGCTTGAACGGACACTAAATAACTTGCCCAGCTACAGCACTAGGGACAGATTTAGCGGGATATAAATTTGAGGCCTAGTATTTAGGCGCTGGGTGACAGGTATGGGTTTAGTGCCAGAATTAGACTTGGAAATACACAGTAGCGGGTGTGTGTGAAGTTATTCTGAATGACCCAATGTGCACCTTGAATATTATATACCCTTTTAGGGATAGATTTCAAATAGCTCTGATATAGCAGAAACCACTAAATTATGAAATTGCTAAATTGGGAATTGTATTTCAACCCAGAACAAGAAATGTGCTTGAACGGACACTAAATAACTCGCCCAGCTACAGCACTAGGGACAGATTTAGCGGGATATAAATTTGAGGCCTAGTATTTAGGCGCTGGGTGACAGGTATGGGTTTAGTGCCAGAATTAGACTTGGAAATACACAGTAGCGGGTGTGTGTGAAGTTATTCTGAATGACCCAATGTGCACCTTGAATATTTTATACCCTTTTAGGGATAGATTTCAAATAGCTCTGATATAGCAGAAACCACTCAATTATGAAATTGCTAAATTGGGAATTGTATTTCAACCCAGAACAAGAAATGTGCTTGAACGGACACTAAATAACTCGCCCAGCTACAGCACTAGGGACAGATTTAGCGGGATATAAATTTGAGGCCTAGTATTTAGGCGCTGGGTGACAGGTATGGGTTTAGTGCCAGAATTAGACTTGGAAATACACAGTAGCGGGTGTGTGTGAAGTTATTCTGAATGACCCAATGTGCACCTTGAATATTATATACCCTTTTAGGGATAGATTTCAAATAGCTCTGATATAGCAGAAACCACTCAATTATGAAATTGCTAAATTGGGAATTGTATTTCAACCCAGAACAAGAAATGTGCTTGAACGGACACTAAATAACTCGCCCAGCTACAGCACTAGGGACAGATTTAGCGGGATATAAATTTGAGGCCTAGTATTTAGGCGCTGGGTGACAGGTATGGGTTTAGTGCCAGAATTAGACTTGGAAATACACAGTAGCGGGTGTGTGTGAAGTTATTCTGAATGACCCAATGTGCACCTTGAATATTATATACCCTTTTAGGGATAGATTTCAAATAGCTCTGATATAGCAGAAACCACTAAATTATGAAATTGCTAAATTGGGAATTGTATTTCAACCCAGAACAAGAAATGTGCTTGAACGGACACTAAATAACTCGCCCAGCTACAGCACTAAGGACAGATTTAGCGGGATATAAATTTGAGGCCTAGTATTTAGGCGCTGGGTGACCGGTATGGATTTAGTGACAGAATTAGACTGGGATATGGCCAAAAAATAAACAGACTATTGCTGGTTAAATGCACTTGGTGTGACAGCTTCACCCTGATGTAGGCTTTAGCCAAAAAACAACCACACCATTGAGGGTTAAATGCACTTGGTGACAGGCGCAGCTTGCCCCTGATTTAGTATATGGCCAAAAAATGAACAGACTATTGCTGGTTAAATGCACTTGGTGTGACAGCTTCACCCTGATGTAGGCTTTAGCCAAAAAACAACCACACCATTGAGGGTTAAATGCACTTGGTGACAGGCGCAGCTTGCCCCTGATTTTGTATATGGCCAAAAAATGAACAGACTATTGCTGGTTAAATGCACTTGGTGTGACAGCTTCACCCTGATGTAGGCTTTAGCCAAAAAACAACCACACCATTGAGGGTTAAATGCACTTGGTCGCAGCTTGTGCTGGCGCACCACAAGACACAAAATGGCCGCCGATCACCCCAGAAAAATGTGACTGACAAACGGTCTGTGCAGCCTAAAAACAGTGAGCAATTGAGGATCAGCAGCTCAATGATCCACAGCTGCAGATCGATCAGTTAATCAAGTCCTTTGGAGGAGTTAATCTGCCTAATCTCGCCCTACTGTCGCAGCCGCAACCTCTCCCTACGCTAATCAGAGCAGAGTGACGGGCGGCGCTATGTGACTCCAGCTTAAATAGAGGCTGGGTCACATGGTGCTCTGGCCAATCACAGCCATGCCAATAGTAGGCATGGCTGTGATGGCCTCTTGGGGCAAGTAGTATGACGCTTGTTGATTGGCTGCTTTGCAGCCTTTCAAAAAGCGCCAAGAAAGCGTCACAAAAGCGCGAAGAAAGCGACGAACACCGAACCCGAACCCGGACTTTTACGAAAATGTCCGGGTTCGGGTCCATGTCACGGACACCCCAAAATTCGGTACGAACCCGAACTATACAGTTCGAGTTCGCTCATCCCTACTTCTAAGCATACTCATGGGACAGTTTCGACACATAAAACGCAACAGTACGGAAAATGAAAAATTTGAGGAGGAGGCGAAAAAAATTAGGGAACAATTCATAAGTAAAGAATACCCACTTAATGTTATTGATACGTCTCTGTCAAAAGTGAGAAATATGGATAGACTTTTTTCGCAACCGAGACCAATAATACAGAAAAAGAGCAAAAAGAAGAAATTATACGGATTATCCTGCCTTTCAATATACAACACAAGAAAGTGGAACAGAGTATAAAGAGACATTGGCACTATAGTTTGAAAGATAAACTTATAGGCCCTTTAGTTACCACCTTCCCTCAAATAGCCTTCACAAAGGCCCCCAATTTGGGATTGAAAATTGCACCATCTTTTAAATTAAGAAAGAGGAATACAAGCCATACACAAATGGTTTAATATAAAAGGTTTTTACAGGTTGTGAAAAATGTATTAACTGCAGAAACCTCATATTTCCAAAAAGGACAGTAAAGGTTAGTTCTACACGTAATACCTTTACTCATAAAATAAGGGAATTCCTGACATGTAGTTCCAATAATATAATTTATATCATTCAATGCCCTTGTATAAAACAATATATAGGCAGAACTAAGAGAACTTTAAAAAAAAGGAACAGATAACAAATATAATAAAATAGTATGAAAAACACTCTATATCCAATCACTTTAAACAGTTTCATAATAAAGATCCAACCGGTTTGACCTTCGCAGCCCTTGAGAGTGTAGAAAACACTGGAAAGGAGTCAATCCAGGAGAATTTTTTTTTTTGACACACTCTTACCTGGGGGACTAAATGCTGACTTAGAACTGTTCGGCTTCCTGTAGAAATAAGGGTGCCCTTCACTGACGGGAAATCGGAGTCTGGCTGTGTTACCAGCACCCCGATTTCCCCTTAGTGGGAGGCCCCCATCCCATTCACCTGTTCACCTATAGTTACTTCTTCAATGAAGAGTAAGAAAGAAACCTACTTTAAAGGAAATCAATTGAGAGAGAATAACCAGAAAATCTAAAAATAAAAAATAAAATAAAACATAAAACACAATAAATGAAAACCAATAAACACTGCTGAGTGTCCATATCAGCAGTGTATACAGGATTTAGACATACAAATAGAAAGAATAGAATTAACCCTAGATGGTTCAGTATTCTACTAAAAAGAAAGGAATTATGTTTGTTAGAAATATATTCATATGGAATATATTTTTCAATTTTTTTATTTTTTTATTTGTATCATATGTTGTTAATTCTTATGGTTTATACATATTTCATAAAAATGGATTATGTAGAGCCTTTAAAAAAAAAATATATATATATGGACTGCCAATATTAAAAACCAAAGGCAACTACAGTCAGGTCCAAAAATATTGGGACAATTCAACACAATTCTAACATTTTTGGCTGTTTACACCACCACAATGGATTTGAAATGAATCGAACAAGATGTGCTTTAACTGCAGACTGTCAGCTTTAATTTGAGAGTATTTACATCCAAATCATCATGTGAACAGTGCAGGAATCACAACACTTTGCATATGTGCCTCCCACTTGTTAAGGGACCAGAAGTAATTGGACAATTGTCTTCTCAGCTGTTCCATGGCCAGGTGTGTGTTATTCCCTCGTTATCCCAATTACAATGAGCAGATAAAAGGTCCAGAGGTCATTTCCAGTCTGCTATTTGCATCTGTTGCTGTCAACTCTCAAGATGAGATCCAAAGAGCTGTCACTATCAGTGAAGCCATCATTAGGCTGAAAAACACAACAAACCCATCAGAGAGATAGCAAAAACATTAGGCGTGGTCAAAACAACTGTTTGTAACATTCTTAAAAAGAAGGAACACACCGGTAAGCTCAGCAACTCCAAAAGACCTGGATAACCACGGAAAACAACTGTGGAGGATGAACGAAGAATTATTTCCCTGGTGAAGAAAACCCCCTTCACAACAATTGGCCAGATCAAGAACACTCTCCAGGATGTAGGTGTATGTGTGTCAAAGTCAACAGTCAAGAGAAGACTTCACCAGAGTGAATACAGAGGGTTCACCACAAGATGTAAACCATTGGTGAGCCTCAAAAACAGGAAGGTCAGATTAGAGTTTGAGAGTTTGCCAAACAGCATCTTAAAAAGCCTTCACAGTTCTGGAACAACATCCTATGGACAGATGAGACCAAGATCAGCTTGTACAAGAGTGATGGGAAGAGAAGAGTATGGAGAAGGAAAGGAACTGCTCATGGTCCTAAGCATACCACCTCATCAGTGAAGCATGGTGGTGGTAGTGTCATGGCGTGAGCATGTATGGCTGCCAATGGAACTGGTTCTCTTGTATGTATTGATGATGTGACTGCTGACAAAAGCAGCAGGATGAATTCTGGAGTGTTTCGGGCAATATTATCTGCTCATATTCAGCCAAATGCTTCAGAACTTATTGGACGGCGCTTCATAGTGCAGATGGACAATGACCCAAATCATACTGCAAAAGCAACCAAAGAGTTTTTTAAGGGAAAGAAGTGGAATGTTATGCAATGGCCAAGTCAATCACCTGAGCTGAATCCGGATGAGCATGCATTTCACTTGCTGAAGACAAAACTGAAGGGAAAATGCCCCAAGAACAAGCAGGAACTGAAGACAGTGGCAGTAGAGGCCTGGCAGAGCATCACCAGGGATGAGACCCAGCGTCTGGTGATGTATATGCGTTCCAGACTTCAGGCTGTAATTGACTCCAAAGGACTTGCAACCAAGTACGAAAAAGTGAAAGTTTGATTTTTTTATTATTATTCTGTCTTATTACTTTTGGTCCCTTAACAAGTGAGAGGCACATATGCAAAGTGTTGTAATTCCTGCACCGTTCACTGGATTTGGATGTAAATAACCTCAAATTACAGCTGACAGTCTGCAGGTAAAGCTGACAGTCTGCAGGTAAAGCACATCTTGTTCGTTTCATTTTAAATGCATTGTGGTCGTGTATAGAGCAAAACATGTTAGAATTGTGTTGATGTCCCAATATTTATGGACCTGACTGTATATGCAAAAAAATAAAATAAATAAAAAATGCATAAGAAATGCACTGTGATTGCAATGTGTCTCTGAAGGGGAAAAGAAGATAAATAAGAGGATAATTTTAATATTCATATATTTAGTGGAGAAAATTGGTATGTTTCTACTAATTGTGGGGGGAAAAATACCATTAATCCAGTAAAGAAATAATCCAGAGCAGACTTTCATGGGGACCACTGGAATGGATATATAAGTGGGTAGGATATCGAAGTAAACATGGCCACTGAGGAAGGAGTTAGGTTGACTCCGAAACGCAACTAAAGATACAGGCATGTTTACAGAATACATTACCCACGTACAAAAGTAATGAAGAAACTATTTTTCTAAAGAAATGCACATCTTGTGAAAATCCTGGGCAGATTGAAACCAGCGCGCTTGATCACATGGGACGCTAGGATCACCTGGAATGCCAAGATCAGAGGAACGTTCCGCGGTGAGACAGTGCGATCTATTCTGTGAGTGAGGTAAGATCACTAGAGATGTCGCAAACATAAAATTTTCTTATCGCGAACGGCGAATGCAAATTTTTGCAAATGTTCGTGAACGGGCGAACCGGGCGAACCGCCATTGACTTCTATAGGCAGGCGAATTTTAAAACCCACAGGGACTCTTTCTAGCCACAGTAGTGATGGAAAAGTTGTTTCAAGGGGACTCACACCTGGACTGTGGCATGCCGGAGGGGGATCCATGGCAAAACTCCCATGGAAAATTACATAGTTGACGCAGAGTTGGATTTTAATCCATAAAGGGCATAAATCACCTAACAATCCAATTTTTTTTGAACAACATGGTTTAAAACATCCAGTGTGTGTATACGATCAGGTATGATGTTGTATCGATCAGGTAGTGTAAGGGTTACGCCCGCTTCACAGTGACAGACCAAACTCCCCTTTTAATGCACTGCAAACAACCGCAAACAGTCCATTTGCCCAACCGCAAACTCCCTATTTGCACAAGGTTGGATACCAAGCTAGCCATGTCCCGTTGATGTCATTGAAGGTTTCTTCCTCCACCCAGCCACGTACAACATCAAGGGTCCCCGAAAGGTGAATTTAATAGATTTTCCGAACGGGTTAAAAAAAAGCTGGCTCCCTCCCCTTTGTTTGAATCCACGGTCACTGCGTCTGCGCCGTGCAATTTACTGTCACACCCGATATGAGTGGTATTTTCTGTAGTACTATTCTCATCAGTTTAATCCCTGTTACGTCCCATATCAGGGATTGCCTTTTGTGAAAAAATTTTTAGGCCGGGTACCTTCGACTGCCTTCACAGTGACAGACCAAACTCTGATACACCAAACTGAATTGATTTTAGGAACCGGGAGATGGAAAAAGCAGCTTGGTCGGTCCTCTTACTCGAAAATTAGTGCACTGCGCGTTGTTGTGGAAATTTTATTATGCAGACATTTTACTTTAGGATGTGTGTGAGTTTTTATAGATTGTCATCTGTCTCCCTGTGTCGGATTTAGCCAGGGAACACTCTAGCAGAGGGTACTTTGGCTGAATCGGGACAAGTGGTAAAACCGTCAGTATGAGAACCAGTAGAATGATTTTTATTAGATACTGATCACTTTGGAGCAGTATTGAATGAGGTCCATGCTAACAGTGATGGGGGGTGGGCGGCCACCTGGCTGGTCGGGTAGTGGGCATGACTCATCCTTCCTTATACAGGGATGGGGGTGTGTGCATTGTCTGGCCAGCCACATTGATTGCCCCTCCCTGTCCTTTGATATGTCATCACTTCCTGTATTCTTGTCTTGGGCCAGCCCCTTTTACACCTTTTGTTAGTAAATAAAGGACACAGACTGAGCGAGGCGGGGGGAGTTGCTCAGATTTCAATCAAGATGGTAGCACCTGGGTCTTTCTCTGACTGCGGCTGATGGAAGGGGGATTTACCTTTTTCCTTACACAAACTTTGATGCAAGCAGATTACAACTATTAATATTTCTACAACAGTGTGCACGGAGCAATGTGCTGTGACACCCTATATGAGTGGTGTCTTAACTAGTACTATTCCTATCAGTTTAATCCCTGTTACGTCCCCTATCCGGGGACGTGTGTCGAATTGATTAACCATTGTCGAATTAACGAACCATTACGACATCCTGAAATAATTTAGTTCTGAGCTCTGTACTTGCTTTGTATTGGAATTGATGGGGATTTTTTAAATTGTCTGCATTATTACTTTATTATGATTTTTTTATTTTATGTATTAAAAACCCATACAAAAATTATCCACCCGATTGCTTTTGGTCTGATCATAATGAAGGCCGTTGCTTCATTATGATCAGACCAAAAGCGATCGGCTGGATAATTTTTCATAGAAAAAACATTAATTTTCTTTCTTTTTTTTTATTTTTATCTGGGGTGTGGCAACATTGCCAACACACTCATAGAGGTGATGATTGCTTCATTGTGATACAAAAGCCCCTTCACCACAACAAGGTACCGATCACGAAGGGGAATTGACACATGTATGTACCTTTTTTTTGTTTTGTTTTTGCAGCCACAGTGCAGCACCAAAGGCCAGAAAAATAAGGCATGTACACATGCCTGAAAAATTTGGTATTGTTGCAGCCGCTGCTACAGGGTCCTTTCTGACAGGACACTTGAAGCGGGGCAGGCCAGAAGTTCTATCGCAAACTGGGATAGCTCAGGCCACAGGTCAAGCCTGCACACCCAGTAGTCAAGGGGTTCAATGCTCCTCAGAGTGTCGATATCTGCAGTTAAGGCGAGGTAGTCTGCTACCTGTCGGTCGAGTCGTTCTCTAAGGCTGGATCCCGAAGGGCTATGGCGATGTGTAGGACTGAAAAAGCTCTGCATGTCCTCCATCAACAACACATCTGTAAAGCGTCCTGTCCTTGCCGCCGTGGTCGTGGTAGGAGGAGGATTACTTTCACCTCTTCCCCAGTTAGATTCCCGTTGTGCTGTGACATCCCCCTTATAAGCTGTGTAAAGCATATTTTTTAGTTTGGTTTTGAACTGCTGCATCCTTTCTGACTTTCGGTAATTTGGTAACATTTCTGCCACTTTCTGCTTATACCGGGGGTCTAGTAGCGTGGCCACCCAGTACAGGTTGTTCTCCTTCATCCTTTTTATACGAGGGTCCCTCAACAGACATGACAGCATGAAAGACCCCATTTGCACAAGATTGGATGCTAAGCTACTCATTTCCCGTTCCTCATCCTCACTGATGTCATTGACGGTCTGTTCTTCCCCCCAGCCACGTACAACACCACGGGTCCCATATAGGTGACAACAACGAGCACCCTGGGATGCATGCTGTGGTTGGTCTTCCTCCTCCTAAAAGCCACATTCCTCCTCTGACTCCTCTTCCTCATACTCCTCTTGCAGCGTTGCCGCAGGTCCAGCAAGCGATGATGACAAGGCTGTTTCTAGTGGTGATGGTGACCACAACTCTTCCTCTTCACGCTCATCTACAGCCTGATCCAGCACTCTTTGCATGGCAGGCTCCAGGAAGAAAACAAATGGGATGAGGTCGCTGATGGTGCCTTCGGTGCGACTGACTAGGTTTGTCACCTCCTCAAAAGGACGCAATGAGCCTACGCATGAGCGTCCAGTAACGTGGCAAAAAAAGTTCCCAGCTCCGCAGAGGCTGTCCTAGCACCCGGGTCATACAAATACTCGACGGATTTTTTCTTGTTGGAGCAGGCGGTCGACCATTAGGAGTGTTGAATTCCAACGTGTCGGCTATCGCAAATCAAGCGCCTCACTGGCATGTTGTTTCACACCTTCCTGGCCTGCTTGAGGACGTCCTGTAAGCCTGGGTACTTAGACACAAAGCGTTGTACTAAGAGATTTAACACATGTGCCATGCACAGCACATTTGACAACTTGCCCAAATTCAATGCGCCAACAAATTGCTTCCATTGTCACACACCACTTTGCCGATCTCCAGTTGGTGCGGGGTCAGCCACTGATCCACCTGTGCGTTCAGGGCGGACAGGAGTGCTGGTCCGGTGTGGCTCTCTGCTTTCAGGCAAGTCAACCCCAAGACAGCGTGACACTGTTGTATCCGGGATGTGGAATAGCCCCTGGGGAGCTGGGGGCATTCAGTTGATGTGCAGCCAGACGCCGCAGCATAAGAGGATCAGCCGAGGAGGTTATCGAAGAGGATGGAATAGGAGGAGTAGAGGAGGTGGCAGTAGGCCTGCCTGCAAGTTGTGGCGGTGTCACCAACTCCACTGCAGAGCCACGCATTCCATGCTTGGCAGCCATCAGCAGGTTGACCCAATGCGCAGTGTACGTGATATACCTGCCCTGACCGTGCTTTGCAGACCAGGTATCAGTGGCCAGATGGACCCTTGCCCTAACACTGTATGCCAGAGATGCCATGACTTCCTTTTCAATAACTGAGTAGAGGTTTGGGATTGCCTTTTTGGAAAAAATTATTTGTCCGGGTACCTTCCACTGTGGTTTCCCAATAGCGACAAATTTTTTGAAGGCCTCAGACTCCACCAGCTGGTATGGTAAAAGCTGGCGGGCTAAGAGTTCCGTCAAGCCAGCTGTCAGACGCCGGGCAAGGGGATGACTCTGTGACATTGGCTTCTTACGCTCAAACATTTCCTTGACAGACACCTGGCAGTGGGCAGATGAGATGGAACTGCTGAAGGTGAGAGGCGGAGTGGCAGGTGGTTGAGAAGGGGCAAGGAGGACAGCAGTGGTTGACGTGGCTGAAGATGCTGGACCAGGAGTAGGATGGTGGCTTTGAGTTTGTGTGCTGCTTGTACTCATGTGTTGATCCCATTGGCGTTTGTGATGTGAGATCATGTGCCTTCGCAAAGCAGTTGTACCGAGGTGGGTGTTGGACTTCCCACGACTCCATTTCTTTTGGCACAGGTTGCAAATGGCATTGCTGTTATCAGAGACAGACACACAAAAAAAATGCCACACTGCTGAGCTTTGCAATGACGGCATTCTGGTGGTGGCAACAGCATGTGTTGATTGGCGTGCTGTCTGGCTGACCCTGGGTGCCGAGACATGCTGTCTGACTGTGCCACTAGCTTCTTGCGACGACCTCCCCCTGCTTCCAACTCGTCTCCTCCTTCTCTCTGTCTCCCCTTCTGAACTTTCCCCCTCTTCTTCTTCTCTTCGAGCAGGCACCCACGTGGCATCCACGGACACATCGTCATCATCAACCGCTTCACTTGTATCTGACACCTCAGCAAAGGAAGCAGCAGCGGGTACAACATCATCATCATCATCACACTGTACGTCCATGTGTGTAATGCTGCCTGACTGAGACATATCCCTGTTATCTACATTCTCTGGCAATAATGGTTGCGCATCACTAATTTCATCCAACTGATGTGTAAATAACTTCTCTGACGGATCAAGAAGAGAAATAATAAATTGACTTTTTTTTTATCTGCAAGGTATTGTGATTTGTGAGTGACACCCTGTAACGGTATGAGTGGTGGCCTAGCCAGTGGCCACAGTACAGCCTGTGGGCCAGACACTCACTGGCTTGCAACTGCAATTATATCACAGAGAAATAATAAATTGACTTTTTTTATCTGCAAGGTATTGTCTGTGACACCCTGTATGAATGGTGTGCACACAGTACTATCTGTGGGCCTGCAGCCTCTCACACACGGGCAGGCAACTGCAATATATATATATATAAAACAAAAATAAGCACACTGATGTACCAGCCCTAAAAATGGCTTTTTGGGGTGCTGTCCGGACCCTGTCCTTACAGCAGATGAGTCTGTGGACACAGAACAATGCCCTAGCTAACACTTTCCCTATTGAATCAGCAGCAGCAGCACTGTCCCTCCTCTCACTGAGAATGCAGCTTCCGAATGAATCTAAAACGGATGCTATCAGGAGGTGGGAGGGTCTGGGAGGGAGGGTCTGCTGCTGATTGGCTGGAATGTGTCTGCCGCGGCGAACACGAACAAGCCATGTTCGCTGTGAACTGTTCGCCGCTGAATAGTTCGGGACATCACTAAATATCACCTGCTCCAGATACAGGTACGTGAGTATACTAACCACCACGTGGGACGCCACGGCTAGCGAACAATATCTACTAACAGTAAGTACGTGATAACAACCACTGCTCGTAGTAATACAAACAAAAGGAGAGATTAACCTAATCACAGTAAGATCTAACGGCGGACATTGTATACTTACCATGTGAACGGTGGACACTGTACATTCACCATATGAATGTGCCATACTACAACTAACGCCGACATTGTATACTTACCATCTGAATGTACTATACCACCATTATAACTCAATTCCATAAACAAATGGTGGAATTAAAAACATGAGAAGTGTGAACTATTGATATGGCAAATAGATGTTTAAACAACTAAGGAAAATTAAGCAAGAGATCACTAACGATAAAACACAGTTGTGACGCATAGTATCACAATTACTGTGGGCTGTATGTGAAGTAGTTTATTAAATAAAGTCCCTTTTAGGAACCCTCAGGATATTAGTAGTAATGACGCATCTATGGTCTATTCAGACCCTAAATTCCCTGTAGGGGTCCCTAACTGAAAATAAAAATATTTCTTTATTAGTTATTATTTTGAAATAGATGAACCAAACAACTATAGAAAACTATTAAAATTATCAGTGTCTGGTGGAGGGTACAATTGGAGTATGTAAGTGTATTTGCCTTTGTCACATGTAGCCACTATGGAGTGCAGTGCCTCCCATTCATTTATATGGGGTATAGCTGCACCTACAAGCCTCTGCTGTTACTTTGTTTGTGCATTCATACAATGTGATGGCAGATTGGGCGCTCCTATTGGGATCCTTTTATCGTTCGGCCTTTATATTCAGGCTGGACAACAGTAAACAATGTTGCTAGGTTTATGTGTACTTTTGAAGCTGCCACTAGTCTGCTCAATTCACTTGTCTCTAGGCTACACTCTACACTTTTGTGCTACTGACTGCTCTATTTCATCCATAGAAGTCACTATTCGCGCTAAACCGCTCATGTGGCATGCTCAATTCCACTCCTCAATGTCTGGTGCTGTCTCTGCAGCGTACTCTTTTATTACTAGTCCCTAACATTTCAGGCACTGTTTAAAATACAGGACGCCATACCACCCCTCCCGACATGTTTCGCCACGCTCAGTGGCTTCGTCAGGGGATGTGGGGTATGTGGACGCCGCGCGCATGTCTCGACCCTCCTAAATCCATTGTGTGTGCAGTGGGTACAATAAACCTATAGCGGATCTAATACACATACAATAAATTGACATCAAATTGACATATCTGCCAGAAATACTTCATTTTATTGTTCGGGGAAACTTGTTTTTAATTTTTGTTGTTTATAGAGTTTTAAAAAAGCCTTACGCAAATTACTGTGCAATAAATATTTGTGTAAATGATACATTCTCTTCGGATGGTTTCAATCGAGGAGTGCCTGTCTTAGCTAATAGCTATATATAACTTCCTATTTTTTGACGGGGTGAGTTAATTTGACAGAGCACCATATCCATACAAGGAGGTGAGTCACTGTAATTAGTTTTACTGGTATCTCTATTGGAGGCATGCCAGTGCCTCCGGGGCATTATAGGCATCTCAACTTTTTTGATGGAGATAAGTCCTCACATCATAACTGTAAGTAAGGGCTCTATTACACCAACAGATTATCTGACAGATTTTCTGACTAATCATTGGTCAGATGGCCAATTACACATCACACACAGATCTGTTGTTATACACGCCAACAATTGGTCTGATTGGACACATATTGGCCAGATAATCTGTTGTTGTAATAAAGCCCTAAGAAGGACTGTTTCAGCCCCATTGTTTTACTTCAGGATATAGAAAGACTATCAGCACCTGTTTGCACCTATCCTATTGAAAACCATTTGTATTAGGTTGGAGGGAATTTTTTGTCCATAAAGTATTGGTGATAATATCTGGTATATATCAAAATTCGAAGAAGGGGGTGGAATCAATTTTATTTTATTGAACTATACATTCAAAGTTAAGTTTTAGGGGGGGGGGTTGGGGGGGTTAGCTGTGATGTCATGTATCCAGCCTTGCAGAGGACGCAGCATCGTCTTGATATTTCAATCACTGAGAAAATAAAGTATGATAATTATATAATTGCAGTACTAATGTGTGAAGTTTCATGTAGTCCTTCATTTACGTTTTGCGCTCACAGAATCTCAGCATTAACAAGACTATGAGCCAAATCAGTCAGTGACATAGTACAAGATCTTATGGTGTGCTGCCAACAATGTCTCCCTTATCCTGGCATCGTCACCGTGATATTTGCTGAGTTATTTTTTACCTTTGTGTGATGTTTATAGATTCATTTCTTATTATATTTCGTTTTTTTGCATTGAGAAAGTTTCTAAAGTTTTTTTCTTGTCAATAAGTAAAAGGGAAGCCATGATATACCTGTATTGCCCCCGAGACTGAATTCCTCACTGAATCCTATATGATCTTGTAACCTCCTGTTTCTCTTTGCAGAGATCCATCTGGTGCAGAGTCCTGCAAGCAATGCCCCTAGAGAAAAAAAAAAATCTCTTTGGTGGTGATTGTGCAAAAAAAATAATAATGCATTTCCATTCATGCTAAATTTAATGCAACCCCTGATGTGAGCATACTGTAGCATCTGTCTGCTAGTACTATTCCATACAGTAACTCCCATAAAAGTCAATGGCGAGGACTAGAGATGAGCAAATTTTTCAAAAATTCGATTCGCTGGTTCGCCTAATTTTTCGGGAAAAATTTGTTACGATCTGAATATATTAACTGTGAATTTAGTTAAAGAAAAGCTATATCCGGCTGCAGAGAGCCTTTATAGGGGTGTAGAACACTGTGCCCTGCAGTAACACGCATAGGGAGTCTGCTGTGGTAGTGAAATAATACTGTGAGTCAGTATGACATGCAGATGACAAAAATCGCTCTAAGAATCACTGCACACTTCACTTATTTGGGCAGGTACAGGGCCAAAACTGACCCAATAACTCAAGTATGAACTCAGCCTTACAGGTCAATGTTAGCACCAAGAAGAAGCGCACTCCTTTTACACTGTAGTCAGCTGGTTCCACATAGATGTCTATAGAATGCTGTTCTATTAAACGCTTATACAAGTAGAGCCCCCGACAGAGTGGAGAGGGGGTCAGCAGTAAGTTTGTGTTTATGTCACTTATTAATTTGCTCTTCCTCTGATCCGTCAGAACAATAACCCACAAAAAACTGATCCTGTTTGTGGAGCATCCGTCTTTACTCGGTCAGCATTTGGTCAGTTATCCATCAGTATTGCTAAAGCCAAACAAAACAGGAGTAGATCTGAAACAGAAATGACATGTGAATGGAATATTTGCATGTCTTCTGTGTTTTTTTACCCACTCCTGCTTTTGGCTACCAAATCAAAAGTCAGTTCTGATGGGACCATACAGGCCTTACAGCGTCTCATTTTTCCTTCCTTCTGACCGATCATAAGAAAGGTCAAATAAATGATGATGTCAGCCAGGCTGAAAGCCTAAATAGTGGACCAGTCATGAAATGGGGAGGGTTGGAACAGCATGAGAAGTCCACAGAGTGGCCCAATGATCGAGTGTGGAGGTGGCGGCAACAGCAGCAGCATGAGGAGGATGCCACAGAGTGGCAAGGTGACAGGAGGTGGCACCAGCAGCAGCATCAGGAGGATACCACAGAGTGGCAAGGTGACACAGTGTGGAGGTGGCGGCAACAGCAGCAGCATGAGGAGGAGGCCACAGAGTGGCACAATGACAGAGTCTGGAGGTGGCACCAGCAGCAGCATCAGGAGTATGCCACAGAGTGGCAAGGTGACACAGTGTGGAGATGGCAGCAGCAGCTGCAGGAGGATACCACAGAGTGGCAAGGTGACATAGTGTGGAGATTGCAGTAGCAGCAGCAGCATCAGGAGACTACAGAGTGACAAGGTGACAAAGTGTGGAGATGGCAGCAGCAGGAGACCGCAGATTGACAAGATGACATAGTGTGGAGATGGCAGCAGCATCAGGAGACCACAGAGTGGTGAGATGACATAGTGGGGATATGACAGCAGCATCAGGATACCACAGAGTGGCAAGGTGACATAGTGTGGAGATGGCAGCAGCAGCATGAGGATACCAAAGAGTGGCAAGGTGACATAGTGTGGAGATGGCAGTAGCAGCAGCAGCAGCAGCAGCATCAGGGGACCACAGAGTAACAAGGTGACATAATGTGGAGATGGCAGCAGCAGCAGGAGACCACAGAGTGGCAAGGTTACATAGTGTGGAGATGGCAGTAGAAGCAGCAGCATCAGGAGACAACAGAGTGCCGAGGTGACATAGTGTGGATATGGCAGTAGCAGCAGCAGCATCAGGATACCGCAGAGTGGCAAGCTGACATAGTGTGGAGATGGCAGCAGCAGCATGAGGATACCACAGAGTGGCAAGTTGACATAGTGTGGAGATAGCAGCAGCAGCTGCATCAGGAGACCACAAAGTGACCCGGTAACAGAGTGGGGCAGTGGGTGGCAATATCAGTCCCCACTGATGAAGGTGGGTGAAAGAAGGAGCACTTGGCATCAGATGTGTGGCATCAGGCGGGTTGCAGCATGAGAGTAGTAGCTGAGGCAGGTAGTCAGAAGAAACCGGTCTCTTTTATCAAAGTGTTGGTGTGGCACCATGGATGATCTAGTTTAATGCATCAGGAACTGGTGGTTGGAAACCCTGGCTGATCCACGCCTGATTCATCTTGACAAAGGTCAGTCTCTCCACATTTTGGGTGGACAGACAAGTTCTCCTTGGGGTAACTATGGCCCCCGCAGCACCAAACACCCGCTCTGATGCCACATACATTTTGTCTGCCCAGTAGTCCAGCGGATCTTCAATGTGGGTTGGCAGGGTGCTGTCCAAGTATGCCACCACCTGCTGGTTTAGGTCTTGCTCCAGGTCTACCTGCTGCTGCTGGTGAGTAGTTTCTTCACTATGCAGGTAAAGAAAGCTACTCATCAGCGACTGTAGACTCAGGCTGCTGCTAATGGAGCAGGTACTGCTCCTGCCACCCCACCCCTTCCCAGCAGCCATGGCAGTGGAACATGAGCGCAAAGGCCCGCCCCGGTAAGACCTGCTAGAGGACATAGGATGTCTCTGTAGTAGTTCAGATTGTCCTCTCTCTCAGTGGGTGTAAAAAAGGCCCCCATTCTGTACCGGTAGCGAGGGTACAACAAGGTGGAGAACTAGAAGTCATACCTCTGCCGAATGGTGACAATTCGACTGTCACTACGCAAGCAAATGAGCATGCATCGGGCCATTTGCTCAAGTGACTCCCTGCCTCCATCTCTACTACATACTGCCATGGTGTGTCTGGGTCCTCTGTCTCATCTTCCTCATCGCTCTGGAGCTCTTCTGGCTGCTCCTTCTCTCCTGTCACCTGAGTAGAAAAACCACCCATTTGGCTACACATTGCCTGTGCTCCAATGTCCTCCTCCCCCTCTTCTAGTTCAGCCCCCAAAGGGCTCATGTGGCCATAATCCAGTCCCACATCTCCAGTCCCCTGTTCAGCCATTGTTACCAGCATCTGTTCCAGGACATGAAGCAGAGGAATGATGCTGTCCAGCCCATAGTCCTGGTGACTGACAAATAACGTGGCGTTCTCAAAGGGCCTGAGCAAACGACAGGTGTCACACTGGCTGACATCAAATTTAAAAACAGGAATACTCCTATCCACTTGCATGATCGAAAAATCGTTTATGGCCCTTCTCTGTTTATATAATCGGTCCAAGATATGGAGGGTGGGATTCCAACGGGTAGAAAAACGCCACATATCAGCCTATGTTGGGGGATGCCATTCTGCCGCTGCAGCTCAAGGAGGGTGTGCTTTGCGGTGTACGAGTGGCTGAAGTGCATGCAAAGTTTCCTGGCCATTTTTAGGATGTCTTGCAGATGGGTGGAAGACTTTAGGAACCGCTTGACAACCAGATTGAACACGTGTGCCATGCAATGCGCATGGCTCAGCCTTCTTTGACTCAGCACTGGCACAATGTTCTTCCCGTTGTCTGTCACCATGGTTCCAATTTTGAGTTGTCGGGGAGAAAGCCAGGATTCTATTTCTTGACGAAGGACACGGAGAAGTTCCTCCCCTGTGTGACTCCTTTCGCCCAGGGAAACTAGGTGCAGAACAGCGTGACACCGTCATGCCCTGCACATTTGGTATGCTGAAGGGGCACTGTGACTTGTCCCTGCAGTGGAGGCTGAGGACATGGTGGAGGATGAGGAGGCAGAGGTGGAGGAATAACAGCGTGACAACGTGGAGGCAGAAGCGCCGTGACCTGACCAAGTTGCTGGTGTGGCTGTGCAGGAGCCACATTCACCCAGTAGGCCGTAAAGGACATGTACTGTCCCTGACCGTTGTTATAGCTCCACACTAGAGATGGCCTAGAACTTTGCTCGTTCCTGATTCGCCAAACATGCAAACATATGACAATGTTTGCATGCGCGATATTCTTTTGCATTGCGCCAAACTTTGACCCATGACACATCCATCAGGTGGGACAGGACAGCCAATTGAGACGTTTTAGCACATGGACACATTCTCTCCCTATAACAGAACCCGATCTGGCAGCCATTTTACATTCTGTGTTTTGCCAGTGTAGGGAGAGGTTGCTGTGTGGAGCAGGGACAGACTGTTAGGGACACCAAAAGCTAGCTAATAGGGCCACAAAAATCCTTTTAAGGAGTGGTATAGGTGTGCTATCGATAGGTGTGATATACTTAGGGGTGTGATATACTTATAATATACTTTCTAACAAAGAAAGTTTTTTTTATTTTTTGAGCGATTGTCTTAGGTAGGGTATCATTTTGGCGGGAAGATTTGATGGTTTGATTAGCACTATTTTGGGGTGCGTATGACTTTTTGATAGCTTGCTAATACACCTTTTGTGATGTAAAGTGACAAAATTACTTTTTAAATCGTGGTTAAATCGTGTGATATTTTTTCAGAGCAGGTCATTACGGACGCGGCGATACCTAATATATATACTTTTTTATTTATTTAAGGTTTTACACTAATATAATTTTAGAAACAAAAAAAAAATCATGTTTTAATGTCTCCATAGTCTGACTGAGAGCCATATTTTTTTATATTTTTTGGGTGATTGTCTTAGGTTGGGTATCATTTTTGCAGGATGAGATGACAGTTTGATTGGTACAATTTTGGGGTGCGTATGATCGTTTGCTATTACACTTTTTGTGTTCACCTGAGGGAGTTAGGTCATGTGGTATTTTTATAGAGCAGTTTATTACGCGGATGTGGCGTAATATGTATACTCGTTTTTTGTTTTTTTTTACATTTAACACAATAAAAGCATTAAAAAAAAAATAAAATCATGATTTAGTGTCTCCATAGTCTGAGAGACATATTTTTTTTTATTTTTTGGGCAATTGTCCTATGTAGGGGCTAATTTTTTTGCGGAATGAGGTGACTGTAAGATTGGTACTATTTTTGGGGGCATAGGCCTTTTTGATCGCTTGGTGTTACACTTTAAGTGATGTAAGGTGACAAAAATAGCTTTTTTGACACAGTTATTTTTATTGTGTCTATCGGACGGGGTGGATCATGTGATATATATTTTTAGAGCGTTACTGACGCGGCCATACCTAATATGTGTGTTTTTTCTTTTTTCCCCCTATTTTTTATTATAAAATCAGGGGAAAGGGGCATTTTTATTTTCTTTTTTTAACATAAAACTTTCATTTTTTTATTGACTTTTTTACTTTATTTCTGTCCCACTCTATGACTTCAACTTTTGGGGGTCTGATCCCAACTTCAATGCATTACAATACATTTGTACACAGAGTAATACACTAACAGGTTGCCTAAGAGAGGCAGCCTGAGGCTGGATCTACTGGACACCCTTTAGAAAGCAGGTCCCGATGCCATGCAAGGCATTGGGCAGCCTCTGCATGGCACCGGGCTGCCTTGTCACACATCGGGTCCCACGCCACAGCAGTGCGGGGACCTGATGAGCTCATTCACCCACTGCAAACCACTTCTATGTTGCGGTCAGCACTGACCACGGCATAGAAGGGGTTATTCCGCCGGCATCACTGTAAACAGCGATGTCGGCGGATACAGCATGAGCCCGGATACCAGGGACTGCCGGACCCCTGCAGTGATCGGGTGGGCGCAGCTCCTGCACCCGCCCGATCAGCCCGCCGTGCATGGAATGCGTTCTGGCACATCTTCCCCCGCCGTACATGCACAACATTTTGCGTTAAGTGGTTAATCAGTATTTTGTACAAACAGGTATATCGAACCCCTTAATCAGTATTTTGTGGAAGCAGGTATATTGCAGGCCTCAATCAATATTTGGTGGAAACATTGGCAGATCCGGGGGGGAGCACCCGGGCAATTGCCCCCCCCCCCCGAGAATCCGAGAATATAGTTTCACGCTGGCTGATTGCCCTTTAGCTCTGGCCACCATATTTTAAATTACAATACCTGCCGGGCCGGCTGCCAGCGGCTAAGTTCACATAGGGCGGCGGACTCGGAGGCAGAGACATACGTGCGCTGTGCAGGCGCAAACAGCCAGGAGAACGAGTGGTCCTCGTTATGTCTGGGCAGAGTTGGAAGGAAGAAGAACCTGAAGCTGCTGCGGGCTAGTGAGGTGAGGGCTGCCAGCGGCGGCGTGATAGTGTTCTTGCCCAGCTGGTCCCTTAACTAAAAGAACTGTCTCTGCTCTGCCTTGGCTGAGACCCTCTGTATACGTTTTATATGTAACAGTAAATGCATATAAAGTATGTACCCTGCTAGACTGCTACCCCTCCTCGATTATATTACCCCCTGTTTAATGTACCCTGATACCCCTCAGTTGTAGAATAAAACTGAAGGGTATCCGGGTACATTATACAGGGGGTAATATAACTAAGTGGTATCAGGATACATTATACAGTGGTAATATAACTGAGGAGGGCTATCAGGGGACAGTATACAATATAAGTTATATTACCCCTGTGTAATGTCCATGATAGCTCTCCTCAGTTATATTACCCCTGTATCATTTACCCTGATAGCCCTCCTCAGTTATAAATAAGGTTAGAGCTGTACGATAGGTTAAATAAAATAGTATGTTCTATAATCACCACATTTTTTTCTGTCCGCCGCCACAAAACAATCTGAAAGTGCCCCTCCCGAGACCAGGATCTGGATCTGCCACTGGGTGGAAACAGGTATATCAAACCCTTTTAATCAGTATTTTGTGGAAGCTGGTATATTAAACCACTTAATCAGTATTATGTGCAAGCAGGTATATTGCACCCCTCAATCAATATTTGGTTGAAGGAGGTATATCAAACCCCTTAATCAGTATTTTGTGGAAGCGGGTATATCACAGGCCTCAATCAATATTTTGTAGAAACAGGTATATCAAACCCCTTAATCACTATTTTGTGGAAGCAGGTATATCGCAGGCCTCAATCAATATTTGGTAAAAAACAGGTATATTGAACCCCTTAATCAGTATTTTGTGGAAGCAGGTATATCGAACCCTTTTCAACTAGTTGTTCCAATAGCGTTTGTCACTGTATATACCTGCGGTATTGCAGCAGAACCGCACACAACTGCTGCACAATACAAATGCACTATAATATACCGTCTATCTTAGAAAGTATATTATAAGTATATCACACCCCTCAGTATATCACACCTATCGATAGCACACCTATACCAGTCCTTAAAAGGACTTTTGTGACCCTATTAGCTAGCGTTTGGTGTTTCTAACAGACTATCCTGCTCCACACAGCAACCTCTCCCTACACTGGAACATCTCAATTGGCTGTTCTGTCCCACCTGATGAATGTGTCATGGGTCAAAGTTCGGCGCAATGCAAAATAATATGGCGCAGGAGGACATCGCCATAATTTTGCATGTTCAGTGAATCGCGAACGTGCAAAGTTCACAGCGAAATGACCGCCGGGCGATCTCCAAGGCCATCTCTAGTCCTCTGGTAATAGCTATTTTTTGTAAAGCACTTATGACACCATGATAGTGTTTTTCCACTGCCTTTCCATAGACACCATAGTCAAAGCATATCTGATTTACTGTTCTAAGAGAGAGGCGTGAGTCTGCTGTGTGCCACCTGCTAAGGTCGCTGTGCAGTGAGGGGGAGGAGGAGCTGATCTGTGGTAATCACCTATTCTAATGTCATGCCACCAGATATATAATATCGTTTTTATATTTCATTAGGTACCTTCCCTTGGATGACTACTGTGCCTACCCTTCCATTAGTGCAGAAGCTGAAAGGGGGCAGCAACTGTCATGGCTAAGTGTAGAAACTACAGTATCTCAAAATGTATTTTAAATGTAGAAAAAAGAGCAAATAGCCCCCTAAAAATTCCCACTTGTTACCCCATCTCCTCACTAAACAAAGACTTGATGCTGCATTTTGATCATCGGCTGCACAAGGTCTTAACATCTTCAGAAGAAATGTAATAAACAGTCCGAGGAAGGATAGATGTGAACAGGCTGAAACCTAGCATTGCATTTGATGAATAGACTCATTTCTCTGAGCTGCTGCCAAACAGATTATATTTTACTGCCCCTGGGAATTTTCACTCCAAATCCTCTGGTAATTAGCTAAATAAGTTGGGCACTATTAACTTGTGTCATGCTTAGAAGCTAAAAGTCCCAGAGATCAAACTAATTGTATTGCAGAGCAGAAGATGCGGTGGATGATATGTCTATTTCTCTGCAACCGACTGAACAGGAAAGAAGGAAGGGCTTGTATTGGAAGAAAATTCAGGCTCTGCATTAGATGCAATGATATAAAAGTGTATATATATATATATATATATATATATATATATATATAATGTATACACTTATATGTATGCTTATGGCTCATCATATTCATTTGTACCAAGTCTAAGAATTTTGATCTATGGCAATGGGTTTCTTCCCATGCAGAAAATTGGACATATGGCCAGGAATGTGAGTTGTGAATACTTGTAAAGTTCCTTGTGATGAGTAGTAGACTGGTGGCTCTTCTATGGTCCTTAACAAGTAGTATTCCTGCACACATGATTTTATATGTGTTCCCCAATATTCTCTCCCCAATGTTATAATACCTAGTGCACTTTTACATACTGTACGGTATATCAAACTGTAAAGGGTATGTGCATTGTAAATCAGAAAAATAAAGTAATTTTGTGCATAGTTTTGATTTTAAATCTCTTATTGTTTTGTGTGTCCAGCTCCTATGCATGCTTCCCACATGGCAGCTATTCAGCAGTCACACTGTATTTCCAAATAGGCATATGTCCCAAAAGTTTAATGGCACTGTATTTTAATTTTAATATTTTTTTTTTACAAAAGACTAAGAATGGTTTAAAAAATAAAACTGCCAGTCCTCTGCTGCTCCCACTCTTTTGTTCCTCGGTACTGGCACAATTGTAGGTAGGGACATTCAAGGACAGTGAGTCCCTGAACTAGTACCCAGCCTGCTTTTCCTACCTACCATACTTGTAGTGTAAGCCCTAAATGGCAGAACTACAGTAGTATAGGTGCAGGACAGACAAGAAACAGAATATGGACAACACAAGGAAAAGTTGTACGAAATGGGTCAAAACCAGACGGGCTATGCAATACCAAAACATGAGACAGAGAGTGGTCAGAAGACAAGCCAGGGTCAGGAACACTGGAAGCAATAACAATACAGGAACCAGGAACAAGGGAACCAGCTAGAACAAAGCATATCACTGGCACTGGTATGTATACAAGGGGGAATTTAAATAGAGTGCCAGGTCCCTGGACCAAAACCTGATTGGTCCAGTAGCCTGGCTGTCACGCTGGGGAGTGGAGGAAACTCCCCACCGTCCAATGTCTGAAATTAAGGAAAGCCACTAGGCCTGGATGCTGTGATCAGGGGGCAGGTCACCTCCTAAAACGTCCCTAATCCATGCCCTAACTCCTCACCGTATTAGCAAACCTGGATGGTAGGACGGCTCATACCCAGGAAGCCTAGGACCCTGAGTCGCCCTGATAATCCCTCACATAGGGGCAGGAAAGAGATGACCTGTTCTTCTAAGACACGGATGAACAGGAGTCTCAACCGGCCTAGTATCAGAGAAAAGCCAAGTGGAACAGCAGGTAAGTATCCAGTGGTGGGAATAACCACTGAACCAAGAACCCTAGAATGCATGGTAACTTACCTGTCGCAGCTGCTGAACGGCACAACAGAAGGCACACCAAGGTGAACTGGAACCCATGCAAACGTACTGCAATCTGAATACATACCGGACTCAGTACGTACTGACACACAAAGGAACCAGTACTCCAGCAACAGCTCACTGACTTGACTTTTGTTTCCTCCTTTCGGGGAACCATGAGACCCCCTTCCGGAGGTACAACAAACAGGACATGTCTAGCAACCATGCAGGATCATCCACACCATAGACAAACCACACATGGAACAAGCAACTAGACAAATATCAACCCATAATTGCAGAACAACACATAAAAACAATGGGGAGGGGTAGACAAGGCAAGGACCTTGATGTCCCACAAGGTGGCCCTCAAGGACAGGGCATCTGGAAATGCCCAGAAAGGAGCATACCATCCAGCCCCAATAAAGGCATCTGACCTCAGGCTCTCAACACCAATACTATAGGATCCAAGAGGCCACACCCAGCTCCACCTAGCACACAACCCCGTGCTCACCAGAAGGGAAGGGAAACATCCTTAAAGGGAAAGCGCGCACACATGCATAAACAGCAACACGCTGCCACAGGCAACCAGCATGCGCGGCGAAAGTGTCAATGCAAACAACCTCCAAACCGTAACACTGTCACTCCAATAGGTCAGACAATAAGCAAAACAGTTAACATGGCAAATGGACTGTCATTCAGTCCACTGCCTATCTTCCCAGTGTACACGCTTTGCGATAAGAAACAGAGCATTGCTCTGGTTACTAAGGATGTGGCTGCGTCACTGGAGGGCACGTCTCGGCAATATGGCACAGCTGTGCCAAAACTAAGGATATTGCCACTGGAGCCCCGACAGGTAAGTTCCTTACACGTACCCTGCCACTTTTTCATGAGAAAGATTGTTTCCTGTGAGAGGGAACAGATACCAGATAGAGAGTCTGGTCGGAGGACCCAGGAAGCAGCAAAAAGGCAACGGTGGACATACTGTAAGTATTGCTTTTATTATTATTATTATTCTTTTAAGCCAATCTGACCCTTTTGTAAAATATCTTTACCCAGTATACAATCACTTTAAATCCCCTCTAGAAGAAACTTTTGGTCTCCAATCAAAATGCACTTGCAGTTGATGGTCTGTCTTCCACCTGACCCCTCATTTAGATACCTGCTCATGCATGTAATTGGGAGAGGAGTGAAGCTGGTGGAGTTTGGCCTCTGGTGCCATAAGAGGCACCAGCCAGACACTTTGCACTGGCTAGGTTATTTAGCCACATGATTAGTACAGCAACACTACAACTATTTCTACATTAAAGAGGTTCTCTGGCATGTACCTAAAATGCCTCTGTCAACTAACATTTGGACAGAAGACATTTTGAACAGTACTTACCTTGCGGATTAAAGGATCCTGTTTGGGATCACGTGGCTGTCCGGCTGGGTGCAGACTCTTGCTCTGAAATGGTGATTAGATGTGCTCCTCTTTATTCTGCATAATGCAGATATAGCTGAGCAGGAAAAAAGAGGAGCACATCAAGTTACATCCAAAGAAGAGCCCTCAGCCAGTCTGGAGTTCACATGATCCCACACAGGATCCTGGAATTGGCAGAGCGACAAACTGCTCAAAGTGTCCTCTGTCCACAGGTTAGCTGAAAGAGGTGCTTTAGGTATAGGCCCCGAGAGCTCGTTTAAGTCAATAATCACACTTTTTCCATTTTCCCTAGATCTATACGTCACAACAGAGGGTAGGGCTAAGTGCAGCCCTAAACTCTACCCCACCTCTGTCCCTGCCTACTTGCATGGCCCGTCCTAACCAACGGCGTACAACTTTGCGGCAGTCCCTTGCTTAGACACGTGCAGGGGCCTAAGAAGATAAAGAAGTACTGTAACAGAGTGAGGAAAGCCAAGGTCAAAGCCAGGAGGTCACGCAGGTACACAGGGAGAAATACAATAATGAGGTCAAAACACAATCTGGAGTCAGAAGCCAAGAGGTCATATCAATTCCAGGGAGGTCACAAAGTCAAGGTCAAAAACAGAGCTGAGGTCCAAACACACACAGAAAGGCGCAATGCAAAATGCTGGTGAGGGTAGCAAGACCAATCACAGGCAACCTGTGGGCTGCCTGTTTAAATAAACCCTACAGGTGAGTCACGTGACGTGGCCAGCGTCATGTGACTCTGATTGCTCATAACACAGCTGAGCGCCGTTTCATTAACATCGGTGCTCAGATCCCCAGCTGCTCGTTGTCTAGGGGATGGAGGATGCCGGCCCGCTGAGAAGGTGTGTGCGGGCGGGTCCTCCCTGGTCACCATGGAGATTAGGACGTCGACTGCGTCTTCGCTCTGTTGCATGCGCGGTATGCCGGCGATGATGCAGATTAAGAGCGTGCCACCGGCTCCCCGTGACACTATATTTATGTTACAAATATTGGACATTTTTTGTGAAACTTATATTTTTTTTCTAACTTTGCATATACCACAAACCTTCACCTTACTTCTGCTTTTTGTATTGACTCTGTCTAAAAGTTTCCGAACTTTTATAAAACTTAATTTTATGTATCTTCAGTGACTGTAGGGGAAGAGAAACCTGTTTTATAGTGTAGTTTAAAGGATCTGATCAAGAAGAGTTGAAATCATTCAGCAGGAGGCTTCTGGCACATCAGGATCCCTGCGAGACATTGATGAGAATAATTTATAGGAACAATTTTGTTAGAAATGATGTTCTTGCGACACAAATGTCTGTGGCACAATGGTAGTCAGGTTCTGTAAATTGAAAGGTGTTTTTTTTTTACTTGACTTTTAGTACAGATTGATTTAAACTCCAAAAAACATGTAACTTGTAAGCAATGGCACCTCTTATCATGTGCAGGCTTTTTCTATGGAAAAAAGTTAAATTGCTCATTCTAGGGTTAATATCAGCCAAGCTGAACATAGCCGTTGTGACTCCTCACAACAAGAGTTGGTAAGCGCAACTATTTTTATGTTATTATTCTAATGAAACAGCACCACAGCAGCCTCCTGTCACTTTCTTCTCTTTACATCATTCTAGGGTTAAGCGCTGTTACATTGCTGCCTTGCTCACTTGATCCTATGCTCTGGATCCCAGTGTTAAGGTAGATATTAATTATTGAAATTTATGCAAATCTCAATAATTAATATTCATAAATAGGCGTGAGTCGTCTAGTAATGATTCCGTCTATTTACGCCTAAATTATAAATACCTAGCTATACTCTCTAGCTAACTAACTACCTCTGATTGCATATACACTATACTGAACTACACTACATGTGACTTACTATCACTATACTACGGCGGCGACTACTAAAAACACCATACACTGTATTATGAACAATAAACTATTTATTATACAATAATACAAGTCTAAAAATACGCTAAATCTATATATATTTATAGATCAATGGTTATAAATATATATACATACAGACGCACCCACCATAGTATAGTAACAGTACTACAATAAACACAATATTATTAAACACAATACAAACCTAACTACACTACACAATACAAAATTCCCAATTCCACCCCACACACACTATCTATACATTACACTCACACAAATATAAATACCAACCCACCCGTCTGGCTACTCACTGTCCCTACGGGGTAGAATGGTGGCACTGCAAGGGTTAATACTTGCAGGCCAGGGATGTAGCCATGAGTACAAGTTCAGGGAATACAGGGTCAATACAGCTCAGCAATGCAAGGGTTAAAGCGGGGCTGTAAACCACACAATCACTGCAATGTAGGGGTAATCACAGTGCAGGGGACATAAAGGGGTAAACCCAGGGTTGGACACCAGGCGTTACCTGGGTCAGGGGTATTGGGGCTATTGCAGGGGCTGAGGTTGATGCTGCAGGAGGTCAGATTGGGGCTATTGCAGGGGCGGAGGTTGATGTTGGGGTAAATACTGACTGCAGGAGTTCAGCAGCCGGGGTTAGGGGATGGTTGGTGGAGCAGGGGTTAATGCAGGGGTTATATAGGGGTTATCAGTGGTATAGGGAAAAAGGGGTTAAATACAGGGGTTAGGGTTTACCCAATGCAGGCCAGGGGTGAATAGTGGTAAATCAGGGCAGGGGTATTAGGAGTACTGCAATGCTGGAGGGAAAGGGTTACTCAGCCATCTCCAGGGGCATGTGGGACTCTGACTCTCTTCCTTCAGGGAGCTGTTCCCATGTGTCTCTGTTTGTAGTCCAGTTCCAAGAGACCTCGTGTTCCTGGCTTGGGGGTCATATATCAGCCTCAGAAACAGGTCACCTCCCCCCTCCTCAGGGATGTGACATCATGGTGTGACTGTGACGTATGCCTGCACTCAGGACTACCAGTTGGCCCCCTGAGGCTAGCAGCACCACTCACCCAGCCATGTCACAAACACAAGGTGGGGGAGAGCATAGTAACTAGGCTGATAAGCTGGGGAAACTCAACAAAAGGCCTCAGATCTATTGATCCCTTAACCTTTGAAGTCACCAGCCACCTGGAGGCATATCCACCCCTGCAGGAACTGGCATGCAGGAGGGGGCTGTTTTTGGGCGCATTTAAGTATATATATGTATATAGATACTTGGGGCGCATCTATATACACATATATACTCATTATAAACCTGGGGCATACATGAGCAGTTATAGGCCCATATATATATACAGTACAGACCAAAAGTTTGGATACACCTTCTTATTCAAAGAGTTTTCTTTATTTTCATGACTATGAAAATTGTAGATTCCCACTGAAGGAATCAAAACTATGAATTAACACATGTGGAATTATATACATAGCAAAAAAAGTGTGAAACAACAGAAAATATGTCATATTCTAGGTTCTACAAAGTAGCCACCTTTTGCTTTGATTACTGCTTTGCACACTCTTGGCATTCTCTTGATGAGCTTCAAGAGGTAGTCACCTGAAATGGTCTTCCAACAGTCTTAAAGGAGTTCCCAGAGATGCTTTGCACTTGTTGGCCCTTTTGCCTTCACTCTGCGGTCCAGCTCACCCCAAACCATCTCGATTGGGTTCAGGTCCGGTGACTGTGGAGGCCAGGTCATCTGGCGCAGCACCCCATCACTCTCATTCATGGTCAAATAGCCCTTACACAGCCTGGAGGTGTGTTTGGGGTCATTATCCTGTTGAAAAATAAATGATGGTCCAACTAAACGCAAACCGGATGGAATAGCATGCCGCTGCAAGATGCAGTGGTAGCCATGCTGGTTCAGTATGCCTTCAATTTTGAATAAATCCCCAACAGTGTCACCAGCAAAGCACCCCCACACCATCACACCTCCTCCTCCATACTTCAAGGTGGGAACCAGGCATGTAGAGTCCATCCGTTCACCTTTTCTGCGTCGCACAAAGACACGGTGGTTGGAACCAAAGATCTCAAATTTGGACTCATCAGACCAAATCACAGATTTCCACTGGTCTAATGTCCATTCCTTGTGTTCTTTAGCCCAAACAAGTCTCTTCTGCTTGTTGCCTGTCCTTAGTAGTGGTTTCTTAGCAGATATTCTACCATGAAGGCCTGATTCACACAGTCTCCTCTTAACAGTTGTTCTAGAGATGTGTCTGCTGCTAGAACTCTGTGTGGCATTGACCTGGTCTCTAATCTGAGCTGCTGTTAACCTGCGATTTCTGAGGCTGGTGACTCGGATGAACTTATCCTTCGCAGCAGAGATGACTCTTGGTCTTCCTTTCCTGTGGCGGTCCGCATGTGAGCCAGTTTCTTTGTAGCGCTTGATGGTTTTTGTGACTGCACTTGGGGACACTTTCAAAGTTTTCCCAATTTTTTGGACTGACTGACCTTCATTTCTTAAAGTTATGATGGCCACTCGTTTTTCTTTACTTAGCTGCTTTTTTCTTGCCATAATACAAATTCTAACAGTCTATTCAGTAGGACTATAAGCTGTGTATCCACCTGACTTCTCCACAACGCAACTGATGGTCCCAACCCCATTTATAAGGCAAGAAATCCCACTTATTAAACCTGACAGGGCACACCTGTGAAGTGAAAACCATTTCAGGTGACTACCTCTTGAAGCTCATCAAGAGAATGCCAAGAGTGTGCAAAGCAGTAATCAAAGCAAAAGGTGGCTACTTTGAAGAACCTAGAATATGACATATCTTCAGTTGTTTCACACTTTTTTGCTATGTAGATAATTCCACATGTGTTAATTCATAGTTTTGATGCCTTCAGTGTGAATCTACAATTTTCATAGTCATGAAAATAAAGAAAACTCTTTGAATGAGAAGGTGTGTCCAAACTTTTGGTCTGTACTGTATATATATATATATATATATATATATATGTATACACACACACATACATACATATATATATATATATATATATATATATATATATACCTGGGGGAGAGCCATGGCAGATACACATATGCAGATGTATGCACTGCATACACACATCTCCATATATACACCTACACAAGAGGGAATATATACATGACCATATTATTCAACTCAACAAAATGAAGTACCCAAATACCAGTACATATATCAAAATGCATTGTCTTATCTTTAAAAACACATATACATACACAAAATATGGAAACAAGATAAAGTGCCAACGTGCAATAGCTAGCATTCCTCTAATAAAACCACCATATAGAGTCCCGCATGGATAACAGCCTATAGTCTGACCTAGAACAGTTACATGTTGATGTCCTCTAGGATTCACCATGCCGCTATATGTGGTGCATAGTAGGTAACCACACACCACCATCAGAGGTAAAGGGTTAGATAATTACCATGCCTCATATCCCATATCTATCTTACAAATAGTGTTGAGCGCGAATATTCGAATATCGATTTTTTTTTGCGAATATCGGCGCTTCGCTAATTCGCGAATATTTTGAATATAGTGCTATAAATTCGATATTTCAATATTCTTTTTTTTTTTTTTTAATTGTTATATTTTTTTCTTTCCCACTTCCCTAAAGTTGTTCTTACCTGTCCTTTGGATTCCTGGCTTCCTGGCTGCTCCAGTCAGTGCCCGTTGCCGCTTCTGCCGACTTCCGTGCTCATAGAGCGTCCCCATCACCATGGGAACGTCTCCATATACTAGAATGTACTGTCGGATTTGAGAATTACGTTGAAATCGCAATTCGATTATTTCAAGTTATAATAATCGAATTGCGATTTCAACTTAACACTGCTATATTCCATATTCGTTAATTCTAGCCTAATATGGAATATAGCAGTGCTAAGCTGAAATCTCCATGCGATTACTTCGAGTTATATTAATCGAATTTCAACTTGGACCTGGTTTACTATGGTTGGCTTGGTAGAATTAGCGAATATGACGAATGTATTCGTCATATTCCACAAAACGAATATGGCACCTGCTGCTCATCACTACTTACAAACAGACCAGTATCATTATAGTCTACACAAGATAATGCGTGACTCATGTCTAGGGAATCTGAGAGTGTGAAACCTAGAATGTGTCGGCAGATAAGAACCATTTGGCCCATCTAGTCTGCCCAATATACTGGCCCTATCTTATATGACGGATGGCCTTATGCCTATCCCATGCATGCTTACCCTCCTCCACTGTATTTGCAGCTACCACTTCTGCAGGAAGGCTATTCCATACATCCACTACTCTCTCAGTAAAGTAATACTTCCTGATATTACTTTTAAACCTTTGCCCCTCTAATTTAAAACTATGTCCTCTTGTAGCAGTTTTTCTTCTTTTAAATCTTCTCTCCTCTTTTACCTTGTTGATTCCCTTTATGTATTTAGCCGTTTCTCTCATCTCCCCTCTGTCTCGTCTTTCTTCCAAGCGATACATGTTAAGGTCCTTTAATCTTTCCTGGTAAGTTTTATCCTGCAATCCATGTACCAGTTTAGTAGCTCTTCTCTGAACTCTCTCCAAAGTATTAATATCCTTCTGGAGATATGGTCTCCAGTACTGAGCACAATACTCCAGATGAGGTCTCACTAGTGCTCTGTAGAGCGGCATGAGCGCCCCCCTCTGTCTACTGGTAATTCCTCTTGCTATACACCCAAGCATTCTGCTAGCATTTCCTGCTGCTCTGTGACATTGTCTGCCTACCTTTAAGTCTTCAGAAATAATGATCCCTAAATCCCTTTCCTCAGATACTGAGGTTAGGACTGCATCACTGATTTTATATTCTGCTCTTGGGTTTTTACGCCCCAGGTGCATTATCTTGCACTTATCAACATTAAATTGTAGTTGCCAGATTTTTGACCATTCCTCTAGTTTTCCTAAGTCCTTTTCCATTTGGTGTATCCCTCCAGGAACATCAACCCTGTTACAAATCTTTGTTTCATCAGCAAAAAGACATACCTTACCATTGAGGCCTTCTGCAATTTTGCTGATAAAGATATTAAACAATATGGGTCCCAGAACAGATCCCTGAGGTCCCCACTGGTAACAAGACCATGGTCTGAATATACTCCATTGACTACAACCCTCTGTTGCCTGTCCGTCAGCCACTGCCTAATCCATTCAACAATATGGGAGTCCAAGCCCAAAGACTGCACTTTATTGATAAGCCTTCTATGTGGGACAGTATCAAAAGCCTTACTAAAGTCTAGATAAGCGATGTCTACTGCACCTCCGCCATCTATTATTTTAGTCACCCAATCAAAAGAATCAATAAGATTAGTTTGACATGATCTCCCTGAAGTAAACCCATGCTGTTTTTCATCTTTCAATCCATGGGATGGTTTCCATTAATTTCCCCACTATTGATGTCAGGCTTACTGGCCTATAGTTGCCCGATTCCTCCCTACTACCTTTCTTGTGAATGGGCACAACATTTGCTAATTTCCAATCTTCTGGGACGACTCCTGTTGCCAGTGATTGGTTAAATAAATCTGTTAATGGTTTTGCTAGTTCACCGCTGAGCTTTTTAATAGCTTTAGGTGTATCCCATCAGGCCCCTTCCCCTGTGTGGTCCTATATATACTCTTACCTAAAATCCTCTGTGGTGTGTGGGAATCATAATCGCCTGTTGGTATGCCCCTCAACGCGTGTTTCGCATTAGCTTCTTCAGGCGGAGTGGCTACGCTGTTTCTATAGAGGTCTTTTAAACTCTCTTATCAGCCAATAGTAATCTTCCTATCGTTCACGTGATCACTATTCTGTCTGCTCAGTTCTCAGCGCATCGGAATGATTAATCGGTAAGGCTGGTAAAGGACTTCTGCCCTTCCGTCTACGCGATCACAGCAAGGGCAGCTCAACGTCTGACATCACTGCGAACTCACCACCTCAGAATCGCGATGCGCACTAGAGCCAGAAGGAAAAGGGGTCAGAGTTTATGTTGGAATCTATAACCTGCCCATAACCTTTTGTTTTCTTATTTTTAGTATATACATTCAGATAAATATCTTGTTTCCATATTTTGTGTATGCATATGTGTTTTTAAAGATAAGACAATAAATTTTGATATATGCACTGGTATTTGGGTACTTCATTTTGTTGAGTTGAATAATATAGTTAATCCGTCTATAAGATCGGACATTTTTGATGTGAGGTACACCTGCACTGCATTCCTGACAGGGAAATTAATATAGTTAAACTGTCTGTTAGTTCGGTGGGTGACATATACCCATTTTTGGTATGAGGTACACCTGCACTGCATCCGTGACAGGGAAATTAATATAGTTAATTTATGTGTTAGTTCAGTGGGCGACATACACCCATTTTTTGTGTGAGGTACACCTGCACTGCATTCATGACAGGGAAATTAATATAGTTAATCCGTCTGTTAAATTAGCCAGTGACATATACCCATTTTTGGTGTGAGGTACACCTGCACTGCATACGTGACAGGGAAATTAATACAGTTAATCCGTCTGTTAGTTCGGTGGGTGACATATACCCATTTTTGATGTGAGGTACACCTGCACTACATTCGTGATAGAGAAATTA
Organism: Bufo gargarizans; assembly: GCF_014858855.1. Lineage (NCBI taxonomy): Eukaryota > Metazoa > Chordata > Amphibia > Anura > Bufonidae > Bufo > Bufo gargarizans. The sequence continues at coordinate 54,914,326 of NC_058088.1, forward strand.
ATATAGTTATTCTGTCTGTTAGTTCGGTAGCTGACATATACCCATTTTTTGGTGTGAGATACACCTGCACTGCATTCATGACAGGGAAATTAATATAGTTAGTCCGTCTGTTAGTTTGTTGGGTGACATATGCCCATTTTTTGAGTGAGGTACACCTGCATTGCATACGTGACAGAAAAATTAATATAGGTAATCTGTCTTTTAGTTCAGTGGGTAACCTCAAAGAATGAGGAGAGCATCAAATAAGGGACGTGGCCGTGGTCGTGGCGCTGCTGGTGTTGATGGAGCTCCTTTTGCAGGGAGAGGACGTGGTCGATCTGTGCCAGCTACACGCCCAAATAAAACACTTTCTTTAGGTGCACGTAGGCAACAGAACGTTCAGCGTTATTTTTTAGGCCCGAATACCGGTGTACGAATGGTAAGGCCAGAATACTTAGAATCAGTAGTAGATTGGGTGGCTGACAGTGCCTCCAGTTCCTTCACATTGTCTCCCACCCGGTCCCCTGCTGAAACCGCAGAGTTGGCACCTGCAGCCCATGGGCATCTGTTTTTCACCTCACCCCCTTGCAAATCAGTCAAGCAGTCTGAGTCCCAAGTCATGCAGCAGTCTCTTATGTTTTTGGATGACTCTTTTGGCAGGGTTTTCATGGGCCATCCACCTAGCCCTGCCCCAGAAGTGGAAGAGATTGTGTGCACTGATACCCAACCACTCATGTTTCAGGATGTGGACATGGGAGGTCCACCGCAGTACGTCTCTAATGATGACAAAACACAGGTGCCAACTGCTGCAGCTTCCTGCAATGTGCAGACCGGCAAGGAGGGCAGGGGTGAGGAGTGGGTGGAAGATGATGTGACGGATGATGAGGTCCTTGACCCCACATGGAATCAAGGTCACACAAGTGACGTGTGCAGTTCGGAGGAAAAGGTGGTGGTCACACAGCTCCAGACGCACAGCAAAAGAGGGAGCAGGGTGAAAAAGTGGCTGTCCCCTAGCCAGTACAGCTGCTACTGCCCACTGCACCCAGGGACTGAGCTTACCAAAGCCAATTTCAAGAAGTTACCTGGCGTGGCAGTTCTTCAGACAATGTGCTGACGACAAGACGCAAGTGGTTTGAACGCTGTGCAATCAGAACCTGAAGGGAGGCATAAATGTTCTAAACCTGAGCACCACCTACATGACCAAGCATCTAAATGCAAAGCACGAGCTGCAGTAGAATACACACCTCAAAATCCACAAAAGATCTCAGGCTCCCCCTGCTTCCTCTTGTGCTGCAGTCTCGGCCTTATCCTCCCCCTCTGGAGTGACAGTGGCACCTGCAACCCCGCAAACAGAGGATGTGGCAGCAACACCAACACCTCCACCACTGTCACCAAGCATCTCCACACTGTCCCCTGGATGCGTTCAGCTGTCAATCCCCTAAACACTGTAGAGAAAGAAAAAGTACCCCACAACCCACCAGCGATCCCTAACCCTGAATGTCAGCATTTTAAAATTCCTGGCCTTTGAAATGCAGTCATTCCGTCTGGTGGAGACAGATACTTTTAACCCCTTAAGGACACGGCCATATTTCACCTTAAGGACCAGGCCATCTTTTGCAAATCTGACCAATATCACTTTGTGTTAATAACTTTAAAGAGGACCTTTCACCTAAAAAAAAAATGTAAACTAAGAACATAGCTTTACTTACATGCCCCCATTAAGTGTTGATCGTTTTTTCTTTTTTCAAATAGTGCCCCCGTTTGTCCGCTATGCCCCCCCGGAATAATTCCCGCCGTCTATGGTAATGAGCCAGCCTCAAATGGGCTGGCTTTAAAAGTTCTCCTCGGCGTGCCTTCTCTCTTCTCCCTGGCACGGAGCGCATCCAATCAGCGCGCTCCGCTCTTAGCCAGGGAGAAGACGCTCCAGTTCTCGCGAGACTTCAGAGAACTGGAGCGATTTCGTCTATCCGGCTAAGAGCGGAGCGCGCTGATTGGATGCGCTCCGTGCCAGGGAGAAGAGAGAAGGCACGCCGAGGAGAACTTTTAAAGCCAGCCCATTTGAGGCTGGCTCATTACCATAGACGGCGGGAATTATTCCGGGGGGGCATAGCGGACAAACGGGGGCACTATTTGAAAAAAGAAAAAACGATCAACACTTAATGGGGGCATGTAAGTAAAGCTATGTTCTTAGTTTACATTTTTTTTTTAGGTGAAAGGTCCTCTTTAAAACGCTTTCACTTATCCAGGCCATTCTGAGAATGTTTTTTCATCACATATTGTACTTCATGACACTGGTAAAATGGAGTAAAAAAAACTTCATTTTTATTTATAAAAAAAGACCAAATTTACCAAAAATTAGGAAAAATTTGCTAATTTTTAAGTTTCAATTTCTCTACTTCTATAATACATAGCAATACCTCCAAAAATAGTTCATTTACATTCCCCATATGTCTACTTTATGTTTGGATCATTTTGGGAATGCCGTTTTATTTTTTGGGGACGTTACAAGGCTTAGAAGTTTAGAAGCAAATCTTGAAATTTTTCAGAAAATTTCTAAAACCCTCTTTTTCAGGACCAGTTCAGGTCTGAAGTCACTTTGTGAGACTTACATAATACAAACCACCCAAAAATTACCCCATTTTACAAACTACACCCCTCAAGGTATTCAAAACTGATTTTACAAACTTTGTTAACCCTTTAGGTGTTCCACAAGAATTAATGGAAAATAGAGATAACATTTTAAAAAATTCACTTTTTTGGCAGATTTTTTATTTGAATCAATTTTTTCCAGTTACAAAGCAAGGGTTAACAGCCAAACAAACTCAATATTTATGGCCCTGATTCTTTCGTTTACAGAAACACCCCATATGTGGTTGTAAACTGCTGTACGGGCACACAGCAGGACGCAGAAGGAAAGGAATGCCATACGTTTTTTGAAAGGCAGATTTTGCTGGACTGGTTTTTTGACACCATGTCCCATTTAAAGCCCCCCGATGCACCCCTAGAGTAGAAACTCCAAAAAAGTTTCCCTATTTTGAAAACTAGGGAATAGGGTGGCAGCTTTGTTGGTACTATATTAGGGTACATATGATTTTTGGTTGCTCTATATTACATTTTTTTGAGGCAAGGTATCAAGAAATAACTGTTTTGACACCGTTTTTTTTTGTTAATGTTATTTACAACATTCATCTGACAGGTTAGATCATGTGGTATTTTTTTAGAGCAGGTTATTACGGACACGGCGATACCTAACATGTCTATTTTTTTTATTTGATTTATTTTACACAAATATTTAATTTTTGAAACAAAAAAAATCATGTTCTAGTGTCTCCATAGTCCGAGAGCCATAGTTTTTTCAGTTTTTGGGCGATTATCTTGGGTAGGGTATGATTTTTGCGGTATGAGATGACGGTTTGATTGGCACTATTTTGGGGGTGCGTATGACTTTTTGATCGCTTGCCATTACACTTTTTGTGATGTAAGATGACAAAAAATGGCTGTTTTTACACAGGTTTTTTTTTTACGGTATTCACCTGAAGGGTTAGGTCATGTGATATTTTTATAGAACAGGTTATTACGGATGCGAAGATACCTAATATGTCTACTTTTTAAAATTTTTGTAAGTTTTACACAATTATTTTATTTTTTAAACAAAAAAAATCATGTTTTAGTGTCTTCATAGTCCGAGATCCATAGTTTTTGGGCGATTATCTTGGGTAGAGTATGATTTTTGTGGTATGAGATGACGGTTTGATTGGCACTATTTTGGGGTGCGTATGACTTTTTGATCGCTTGCTATTACACTTTTTGTGATGTAAGATGACAAAAAATGTTTTTTTTACCCTGAGGGGTTAGGTCATGTGATAACTTTATAAAGCAGGTTATTACGGACACGACAATACCTAATATGTGTAGTGCATTTTTTTTTTTTGTGTTTGTTTTTTTAAAATCTTTTTTTTCACTTTTATTTCACTTTTTTTTTACCCAGATCCACTTGGTTCTTGAATATCCAGTGGGTTTGATATCTGTATAATGCAGTACAGTACACTATATAGTCTACTGTACTGTATTTTCATTTTACTTAGTCTGATCAGACTTCTGCCTTTAGCAGAAGTCTGATCAGCACCATGTTCAGCCGGAAACCTGTGAAGGCGTCCGGTTGCCATGGTAACCATCACTCGCTGCCACAACAAAGCAGTGGGTGATGGGGAGGGAGGGGGCCCCTCCCAGTTAACCTCTTCCATACAGCGGTCCCTACAGACCGTGGCATGGAAGGGGTTAAACGGCTGACATCACAGCACAGATGTCAGCCGTTTCAAGCAGAGTGTTAGCCCCCCCAAGCACCACCCGCACGGCAGATAATTAGGGCTGCATGGGGAGGTAAAAAATTTAAATTTAGGTAATTTTGAAGTTTGTGATCCACGGCAGTGATCGGAAATACAAATAACGTATCGGTACGTCATGTGTCCTTAAGTACCGGGACATCATGACGTACCGGTACTTCATCTGTCTCCAACAGGTTAAAAACCTTGCGCCTGTGGCTGTCCCCCAGTACGTGGTTACCAGCCGCCACTACTTTTCCAGGCGAGCTATCCCTGCCCTGCACAACCAAGTGGCGGACAAATTCAGGTGTGCACTGCGCAAAGCAATCTGTAGCAGTTAATATAGCAGTTTAGCAGTTTAGTGCATGCCCTTCCGCCGCCAAGGATTGCAGGATGTTTCTTGTTGCCTCCTACTCAGCTTCCTCCTCTACCGCCTTCTCAACCATTCAGCGTAACACCTTCACCACCAACTTCAGCATAGCCAGTGGGAAACAGCAGCAGGCTGTTTTGAAACTGATCAGTTTGGGGGGGGGGACCACACCGTGCAGGAGCCATGGATGGCATGGAACAACAGACCGATGAGTGGTTGGTGCCAGTGAACCTCAAGCCCGGCCTGGTGGTGTGCGATAACGGATGAAATCTCGTAGCAGCTCGGAGACTAGCCAGTCTTATGCACATCCCTTGCCTGATGCATGTGCTGAATTTGGTGGTGCAGAGGTTCCTGCAAAATTACCCCGATATGTCAGAACTGCTGCAGAAAAGTGTGCGCTTTCGGCATTCTCACCCTGCTGTTGCTAGCCTGTCTGCACTGCAGCGTATATTCGGCCTTCCCGCTCAATGCCTCATATGCGACGTACCCACAAGGTGGAACACCACCTTGCACATGCGGGAGAGACTGTGCGAGTAGCAGCAGGCAATAGTGGAGTTTCAGCTGCAGCAGGCAGGGGTGACTTGCTCTGCAAAGCAGCACCACTTCACCACCAAAGAGTGGGCCTCCATGAGGGACGTGTGTGCCATGTAGAACTATTTCGAGTACTTAACCAACATGGCCAGTACCGATGACGCTGTCCTCAGCGTTACTATCCCACTTCTATGTCTCCTTGAGAAAATGCTTCAGGCAATGATGGAAGATGGTGTGGCATAGAAGGAAGAGGAGGACGAAGAGGGATCATTTCCATGGTTATCAGGCCAGTCATTCACAAGTGGCTCAGAGGGTGGGTTCCTGCACCAACAGAGGCCAGGTACACAACTGTCCAGCCAGGACACAGTTCTGGAGGATGATGAGGAGGAGGATGATGATGATAAGGAGGAACCGTGTTGACAGCAGTGTGGCACCCAAAGCAGCTTATGGGCATCACTGGAGCGTGGCTGGGGGGATACATAGAACACAGACAATACACCTCCCACAGAGGACAGCTTGTCGTTGCCTCAGGGCAGCCTGGCACACATGAGCAACTACATGCTGCAGTGCCTGCGCAATGACCACCGAGTTGCGCACATTATAACCAGTGCTGATTACTGGGTGGCCACCCTGCTGGATTCCCACTACAAGGGCAACGTGCCATCCTTAATTCCGTCACTGGAGCATGATCGGAAGATGCAAGCACACGCTAATAGACTGTCACGGCCTTTGGTTTGCGCTGTGACACTGTTGTTACACTTGCGGTTGCCTGCGGCAACTTGTTGCTGTGAGAGCATGCGGTGGTAGTGTCTTGGCCTTCTGGGTGATTGCCGTGACATGGTTGCCATGCATGCTGTTGCCGGTTTTTGGTATTCTTGCGTGTTCAATCTGTCACCTGCTTTTACCATTTTAAGCTGTCACCATTGCTATGTTCACCTTATTTCCAGCAGCTATTGCTGCTCACCATTGCTATGTACCTTATTTCCAGCAGTCTTCTTTTTACTTTATTTCGTTTTGTCCTTTTGATATTTTTATGATATGCTAATAAGGCTCCAATGTGCCAAGAGGGGCATTATTTCCTTCTCCGGTGCCCAGTGATGCCCCCTGCAGTGCCCAAGAACGCCTCCTGATCCTCAAAACACCTCCCACAGCCCCGGAAAACGGTTCCTCCCCCTCCCCACGTCATAGTCTACCTTCTAGAAATGCCCCGTCCTTCTTCCTGTTGGCGGCCAGAAAACTTGCGCAGGCGCAGTACCGCCTGTGGCCTGCGCGATCATCAACCTCCTCAGGGCAACAGCGCTCAGGTTACATCACTGGGCTCAGCGCATGCCCAATGAGACTTTTGAGGCTGTTGCCCTCAGGAGCTTGATGATCGCGCGAGTGCAGGCCGCAGGCGGTACTGCACCTGCGCGAGTTTTCTGGCCGCCGACAGGAAGAAGGACGGGGCATTTCTAGAAGGTAGACTATGACGCGGGGAGGGGCGGAACCGTTTGCCGGGGCTGTGGGAGGTTATTTGAGGATCAGGAGGCGTTCTTGGGCACTGCACGGGGGGTGTCACTGGGCACCGGAGAAGGAAAAAAAGCCCCTCTGGGCACCTTGGAGCCTCATTAGCATATCATCAAAAGCGCTTTTATATCAAAAGGACAAAACAAAATAAAATAAAAAGAAGACTGCTGGAAATAAGATACTTTAGTGAACATAGCGATGGTGACAGCTTAAAATGGTAAAAGCAGGTGACAGATTCCCTTTAAGTTGTAGCCTCCCTCTGTCTGGTGCTTTAAGGGTTAACTCCCTGAGTAGGTGTGGTCACTTCCTTATATCTTCTGTGGTTTCCTGGCTGGAGTCAGTTGTACTTCAGCTGTGGTTGGTGCTGGAGCTCTGCTCCAGTCCAGGGTGTTCCATCTGTCCAGTGTGGGCCACCCTTGTGGTCATCAATGTTATCCCGGTGTCTCCTTCCCTTCCTGTCCTTATTTGTATGGAGTGGGTTATGTTCAGGGTGTTTGTATGTTTAGTTTGGTGTTACATGTCTGGTGGTGTTTGGTGTCCAGCATGTTTACTAGACATTCTCCTGTCTCATGTTATTGAAGCTATGGTTTTCTGGGTTCCTGTGTGGTTTGTGGTGTGTGCTGTGTCATTTGATGTTGGTGTGGACAGCATCACTAGTGCACGGGTTCCAGTCAGTGTGTCTGTGGCAGGTAAGTGTGTTATTGGTTTTGCTTACCTGCCATCTCCTTATGCGGTATGTGTTCCCCTCTCCTTGCAGCCTGGCCTTAGATAGAGACTCCTGTTCCTCCATTACTGGGATGAACAGGTCGTCTCTTCCCTGCTCCTTGGTGAGGGATTACCAGGGTGACTTAGAGTTTCTAGGAATCCTGAGCATGAGTTGTCCTACCATCGGGGTCCGCTCATACGGTGAGGAGTCAGGGAGAGGATTAGGGACACTGTAGGAGGTGACCTGCTTCCTTATTACTCCTTTTGGCCAGGCTGATTCCCTTTTACGCTTTAACACTGCACGATGGGGGTTTCTCCCACTCTCCACCGTGACATAGAAACGCTGCTGATGGCATTACCACCTGACAGTTGGGGCTCAGTGGAAGCACAAGGCGAAGGCAGAGGAGGAGGTGGAATAAGTTGCCAACACAGCTGGGGCACCACCAGCACCTCAGAAGGCAGGGTTACCATGGCCGAAATGTGGAAAAGCTGTCAGCACGCCACAACTTCCAGCACCACCAGCTGATATGGACCGTCTTAGTAGGAGGCAGCATTTCAGCAACATGGTGGAGCAGTATGTGTGCACATGCCTACACGTACTAACTGATAGGTCTGCCCCATTCAACTTCTGGGTCTCCAAATTGGGCACATGGCCTGAGTATGCCCTTTACACCTTGGAGGTTCTGGCCTGGCCTGCGGCCAGTGTATTGTCCGAACGTGTGTTTAGCATGGCAGGGGGGGTAATCACAGACAAGCACAGCCACCTGTCCACAGCCAATGTGGACAAGCTCACGTTCATTGAAATGAACCAGGCATGGATCCCACAGGACTTGTCTGTACCTTGTGCTAAGTAGACAAGTATACTGGCCGCACCCAGCCTTGTTATACTTCAGCGCACTTTCTCTTTGTGTTCTCTTTTCCATTTCCCAATGTTTTGGGGCCTTCCCAAATTTATTTAAAAAAAACAAAAACTGTCTTGGCTATCTACTCCTCCTCTACCGCCGCTTCCACCTACACCGCCACGTCTACCACCTCCTGAACCTCCTACTCCACTTTGACCTTTGCCTCCTAGTTCAAGATTATAATTTTTTTTTTTTTTTCTATTCTGTTATTTTAAGCCATTTCCCTATTCACATTTGTTTGCAGGGCAATTTTCCTGCTCTTACCCCCATTTTGTTTCCTTTTGTAACCCTCTAGCCCTTACTATGACTATTTTACAGCCATTTTAGTGCACCAAAGTTCGGGTCCCCATTGACTTCAATGGGGTTCGATTCCGGGTCCCGAACCCGAACTTTAATCCGAAGTTCGGCCGAACCCGGTGAACCCGAACATCCACAGTTCCGCTCATCCCTAACAGTGACCTGTATAGCTTCCGGTAAAGTCTTGATAGCATGCAGCTTGTCCAAAATTGAACCTATCTGGTGGTAGATGTGTTCTTCTCCTCTGTCTTCTGGTGAGCAATCCAAGCCTATGTATCACAAGAGGTGTGGATTCACCCAAATTTTTCTTTTTGGAGAAATTTGTGAAAAGTTTGATTAGTACAAAATCGATGTGCTCATCTTTACTCTAAGTTTATTAACTTTTCGGCAGCCACCACTTGGGGGAACTTTCTAGCTTAATGAATATGCATTAAATTAGATCAACAATATATAGATTTTGCATCAAGGGGTTTAAAATCTTTTGAAGTTAATCTCATGCCCGTGTTATCTTAAAGGTGTGGGGATAAACAGCAGTTTTCAGAGAAGATTCAATAAACTGCTCCTTACCGAAACCTCTCTGGATCTGATTGCTAATTAAATGAAGAATTTCAGGGTATGAAATCATTTCCCCAGTAGGATATCATTACCTTGCAATTTATGAAAATTGAGCTACGGTGGAAAGGTAACATATTTTGAAAATGTCAGGAAGAAATAATCGTCTATTATGTTGATGTTCACACTCTGTACTTTTCACCTTCCTATTTAAACGCTACCTGTAAAAGGCTTTTGTTGCTCAAAATACAAGCACCCTTCAAGGAAATGTTTGCAGAATGGCTTTGGATTATTTGTAGGCAGAGCTATAATAATAAAAACCATAATACATGTTCATTTGTAGCTTGCTAAATTAATCCCAGAAAAGTTTGGTTATAAAATAGAGAACATTGTGAGTCTTCATACCAAAGTCATTTTGGTATGGTTTCTCTGTGAAATTGAGCAGGCAACAGGCTATTGTGGAGGCTTCATTTGGGACCTGTTCTGCAGATTACATAAAAAGCTACAATAAATGGAAAAGAAGCCTTCCATGCAGGACTTTTTTGTCTATAAAAAAAAAAGTATCCCAAATAAAAACCAAATAGACTTGATTGTAGTGAATGGAGTCTGTTCAGCTCTGTCCAACTTCCACTATTTTCACTGTTCTGTTCCTCTAATGGAGCAGACAAATTGAAATGTATAGCGGTGGTGTGAACTATCTGAACAATTGGGCAACCACAACAGGTATTACAAGCAATTTATATTTCTTGAGCAATCTATTAAAGGGGTTGTCCCACAAAAAAAAAAAAAAAAAAAAAAAAATTTTTTTTTTTTAAACCAGCACCTGGATCTGAATACTTTCGTAATTGCATGTAACAAAATATTTTGTATAACCTCTAAGTTATTTACTGAAATATATCTGTATAGCGCCACCTGCTGTTTTCCCCTTTTTTCTAATTTCTCTGTCCTGCTCCCTGAGGTGGACACACATGCTCAGTTCCATCCTTCAACCTCAACCAGTTACAATAGAAAGGACACATTCCCTGTGTTGCCGGATTGAAATAAATCTAGTAGAACAATTGTAGCAATGAATGTTAGAGATCTATGGATCCATGTGAGGTTACAGGGCTGGTTCTAAGTTTGTTAGAGACTGTCATGTACCATATGATATTGGATTTTCATTTTTTGCATTAGTCATGGAATAACCCATTTAAGATGACTGCAACTGGTATAACTGAAATTCTAGAATGGTCTCAATAGCACAAGAGCCTCTTAGATTAAACTGGAACTAAACTGGGAACAGTCCCAATACAGTAGCTCAAAGTCCACAACAACAATTGAGAAGACTATAATTTTTACCTTCCATTACGGTTATACTCTACTTACATCACATACCCTTTTCTATGGGTGAATCTGTGGCACCAACGCTCCACAATGGTTCTCTTAATCTGTACTTGCCAGTAAAATTAGATATGGTCTGACTTGCAGTGAATAGAATCTTGTAGATGATTTATCATGAGGTCCTGAGGCCGTTGTCTTTCCTCTGGTGACCCAGATGTCAAAGTGAATTCTCCTTGACCCACGCAGCCAGATACTGCACATACGTGCATACACAGGACCAATCCTCTGCCGAATGCAGGAGTCAAAATATATAGAGTTCGGACCGCGCTTGTCATCAAGGCCAGTATGCAAACAATTTTTCTTTCTTCCTTCTTCCTTTTGAAAGAGAGCCGAGGGCTGCAAATATCCTTTATATGGATATCCTGCAACTAATAAAGGTTAAGATAGTGTAAGTCCGTATGATTAGGTAACCTGCACTGCACAGATTATACTTACACAGCACTATGTAAAACCAAGGCGTGTATATAATCCCTCCGTAGCCAGTTGTCTATATTCTATCGGAGATCCACATTCCCATGCAATCCCGCAGGATCTACACACGACTAAATTCAGATATACCCCAGGTGAATCTGCAGTTGTTTTCTTCGATTTCTTTTCCTAGAGGTTTCTGTGAATACAAGTGGCTTCTGCAATAGTGAAGCTGCTTTGATGTTTGGTTAAAAAAAATTATTTGTCCATACTCACAAACAACTCTTTAAAATAAGCATTTAAAATCCCAGCGTCTTCCACTTTTGCCCGACCCGGGTTTCACTCCTTGGGCTTCGTCAGGGGCACACTTAATCTTTCCCTCCCCCTTCTTTTTATTTGGTCGGTTGGAGTTAATCAGGCATCAGATGTGCTACTCCAGACCGCTTATCTTATACTGCTTTAACCCTATACTTGTATCACCTAATCCTCAGGGGAAAAAGACGGATGCTATTAGGTCCCAATTCACATGAACATAATTATTTTGTCAATTTTATATTCTAATTTAGCACAGCTTGCAGGTCAAAGTCTACATTCAGACCTCCTGGTTGTAATGTACCTAATTCATATATCCACTTACTCTCTTTTTTATTAATTTTTTCCAAAAAACTTCCTCCCCTCCAGTGATTTTGTACGGATTCTACCCCCATAAACTTTAGACCTTCTGGTTTTTTTGGGTGACATTTTTTGTAATGAGCCGATAGACCATGACTTTCAAGTCCTTTTTTTATGTTTCTTATGTGCTCCTGTATGCGGACTTTAAGGGGTCTAATGGTCCGTCCTACATACTGGAGGCCACAAGGGCACTCCAGTACATATACAACTCCTTTACTGTGACATGTCATCTCACCCACTAGTTCTAACTGCTTATCTTTGATGGTACTCTTAATTATAGTGCTAAACCTTTCTGTTCTTTTTCTGTTTTTGCAAGCGATGCAAAAACCGCACCAGTTAAAACTGTTTTTTATTTTTTTATTTATGTTTTCCAATCGATTAGCACTATGTACTAATTTATTTTGTAAATTGGGTGTTTTTTTATAGATGACTATTGGTTGTTCAGGAATCACAGGTCCCAGCACTGGGTCATTTTTTAGAATGGACCAGTTTTTTTTTATTGCGTTTTCAATTCCCCAGAGCACTGTGTGAACTGGGTTATAAATGAAAAACAAAAATCCATGGTCCTTTTTGATGTTTTTGGTTTATTCGGGGTTCCCTCTCGTTGTTTAATTACATCTTTTATACATCTATTCAAGTCGTCATTTTCATATCCTTTTTCCAAAAAACTTTCTTTTATTACATTACTCTGTTTTTTAAAAATAGCCAGATCAGTGCAGTTTCGGTGGATTCTCTGGACCTGTCCCTTTGGTATATTATACAACCAAGGGGCATAATGGCAGCTCGTTAAATCTATATATCCGTTGACATCTGTTGGTTTGAAAAAGGTCTTCGTTTTTAGCTGTCCCTCTTCAACATATATAGTCAGGTCCAAAAAATCCACAGAGACCGCACTGACCGTGTTAGTGAAACTTAGGTTCCATTCCTTATTCTCCAGTCCTGCAATAAAGGTCTCCAGCTGGTTTCTTTCCCCCTCCCATATCAACAAGCAGTCGTCTATATACCTTTTCCAGGTCTTTAGAGTCCCACTTTTTTTAGATTTTTTCATCTCGGGGTCAATATATTGTTTCTCCCACATGGTCATAAAAATATTTGCAAAATTGGGGGCGAATTTTGCCCCCATCGCCATTCCAACCTTCTGTAAGTAGTATTGGCCCTTAAACCAAAAGTTGTTATATTCTAAACAGAATTCAACACAGCGTACTATAAAGTCCGCTTGTGTTCTAGTCATATCAGGGTCATTGTGCAGGCTTTCTCTTATTGCTTGTACTCCTAATTTTTTTGGTATGATAGTATACAAGGAGGACACGTCGATGGTAGCCATCCATGTGTTCTCCCCAATCCCCTGCAATTCTTTTATTGTTTTAACCACACTACCGCTGTCCTTCAGATAAGAAGGTGCCAGTGGTACATATTTTAGTAAGAAATTATCTATCTACTCCGTAATTCTGCTAGTGAGGGAATTAATCCCTGACACTATAGGTCTACCGGGGGGATTTGTGGCACTTTTGTGAATTTTCGGTAGTATATAGATAATTGGGGTCATCGGTTCCTTTATGTTCAAATATTCCATTTCCTTTTTATTAAGTATGCCTTTGTCACCACCATATTTAACCAAAGTTTGTAATTTATTTTTATATTCTGGGAGGGGGTCTTTTTTCAACACGGCGTAGGTCTTGGTGTCACTCAGCTGTCTCAGGACCTCCGCTTCATAATCATCCACATTTATAATCACTCCCCCCCTCCCCCCTTTATCAGTAGGCTTTATTATTATATCTTGATTATCCTGTAACATTTTTAATGCATCTTTTTCTTTTTTGGTTAAATTGCCTCCTTTCTTTTTAGATTCTATTTTTTCCAATTCATTCAGAATACTTATTTTGAAGGCATCTATGCACTCATTATTTTTATTTTTAGGATAAAATTTTGATTTATCTTTTAATTTCGTATGTATGTATTCTTGTTTCTCCTCTGCATTATTTTGGTTATTAGCTGGTTCCTCCCCTACAAAAAATGTTGCTATATTTAGCTTTCTAATATATTTGTGGATATCCATAAAGGCATCAAATTTGTTTAAACTTTTAGATGGCGCAAATTTCAACCCCTTTCTGAGTACCGCTTTTTCGGATTCTGACAAGGTGTGTCTGCTGAGATTAAATATCCCTTCATTCACACCTTTCTTTTTTTGTTTGCCGATTTTGTGTTTTTTCCCCCCTCTTTTTCCTCTATAAACCTTCTCTTTTGCGGTGTATTGGTGTTTGGCGTGGTTTTGTTTCTTCTTTCCTGCAATTTCTCGAGTTTTTCTTGTTCCTCCCTCTGCACACCCTTGATCGCTTGATGTGGAAAATTCTGTTGTTCTAACTGCCTCTCTTCCTGCATTGCATCTTTTGGTTCATCTCCATTTTGGGTTGGTCTCACCCTATTTCCCTGTATGATCATAGGGTCCTCTTTTATAAATTTATATGGGTTATTATTTTGTCGCCTGTATTGTTGATATGGTCTCCTCGCACTGGGCCACTGATAATGGTTGGGATTCCTCCCATATCCATTATAGTTTCCATTATAATGTTGTGTGCTCCATGTATTGGTGGGTAGGTCCCCATAATACTCATTTTTCCTTATAGCATCCCATTCCCCCCACTGGTGTCTGGGGTAACCGTTAGATCTACTATTAACACTATAATTCCCAGAATATAAAAATAAATTAAAAACTTTGGTTAAATATGGTGGTGACAAAGGCATACTTAATAAAAAGGAAATGGAATATTTGAACATAAAGGAACCAATGACCCCAATTATCTATATACTACCGAAAATTTACAAAAGTGCCACAATTCCCCCCGGTAGACCTATAGTGTCAGGGATTAATTCCCTCACTAGCAGAATTACGGAGTATATAGATAATTTCTTACAAAAATATGTACCACTGGCACCTTCTTATCTGAAGGACAGCGGTAGTGTGGTTAAAACAATAAAAGAATTACAGGGGATTGGGGAGAACACGTGGATGGCTACCATCGACGTGTCCTCCTTGTATACTATCATACCAAAAAAATTAGGAGTACAAGCAATAAGAGAAACCCTGCACAATGACCCTGATATGACTAGAACACAAGCGGACTTTATAGTACGCTGTGTTGAATTCTGTTTAGAATATAACAACTTTTGGTTTAAGGGCCAATACTACTTACAGAAGGTTGGAACGGCGATGGGGGCAAAATTCGCCCCCAGTTTTGCAAATATTTTTATGACCATGTGGGAGAAACAATATATTGACCCCGAGATGAAAAAATCTAAAAAAAGTGGGACTCTAAAGACCTGGAAAAGGTATATAGACGACTGCTTGTTGATATGGGAGGGGGAAAGAAACCAGCTGGAGACCTTTATTGCAGGACTGGAGAATAAGGAATGGAACCTAAGTTTCACTAACACGGTCAGTGCGGTCTCTGTGGATTTTTTGGACCTGACTATATATGTTGAAGAGGGACAGCTCAAAACTAAGACCTTTTTCAAACCAACAGATGTCAACGGATATATAGATTTAACGAGCTGCCATTATGCCCCTTGGTTGTATAATATACCGAAGGGACAGGTCCAGAGAATCCACCGAAACTGCACTGATCTGGCTATTTTTAAAAAACAGAGTAATGTAATAAAATAAAGTTTTTGGGAAAAAGGATATGAAAATGACGACTTGGATAGATGTATAAAAGATGTAATTAAACAACGAGAGGGAACCCCGAATAAACCAAAAACATCAAAAAGGACCATGGATTTTCGTTTTTCATTTATAACCCAGTTCACACAGTGCTCTGGGGAATTGAAAAACGCAATAAAAAAAAACTGGTCCATTCTAAAAAATGACCCAGTGCTGGGACCTGTGATTCCTGAACAACCAATAGTCATCTATAAAAAAATCACCCAATTTACAAAATAAATTAGTACATAGTGCTAATCAATTGGAAAACATAAATAAAAAAATAAAAAAACTGTTTTAACTGGTGCGGTTTTTGCATCGCTTGCAAAAACAGAAAAAGAACAGAAAGGTTACAAAATAGCACTATAATTAAGAGTACCATCAAAGATAAGCAGTTAGAACTAGTGGGTGAGATGACATGTCACAGTAAAGGAGTTGTATATGTACTGGAGTGCCCTTGTGGCCTCCAGTATGTAGGACGGACCATTAGACCCCTTAAAGTCCGCATACAGGAGCACATAAGAAACATAAAAAAAGGACTTGAAAGTCATGGTGCATCGGCTCATTACAAAAAATGTCACCCAAAAAAACCAGAAGGTCTAAAGTTTATGGGGGTAGAATCCGTACAAAATCACTGGAGGGGAGGAAGTTTTTTGGAAAAAATTAATAAAAAAGAGAGTAAGTGGATATATGAATTAGGTACATTACAACCAGGAGGTCTGAATGTAGACTTTGACCTGCAAGCTGTGCTAAATTAGAATATAAAATTGACAAAATAATTATGTTCATGTGAATTGGGACCTAATAGCATCCGTCTTTTTCCCCCTGAGGATTAGGTGATACAAGTATAGGGTTAAAGCAGTATAAGATAAGCGGTCTGGAGTAGCACATCTGATGCCTGATTAACTTCAACCGACCAAATAAAAAGAAGGGGGAGGGAAAGATTAAGTGTGCCCCTGACGAAGCTCAAGGAGTGAAACCCGGGTCGGGCAAAAGTGGAAGACGCTGGGATTTTAAATGCTTATTTTAAAGAGTTGTTTGTGAGTATGGACAAATAATTTTTTTTTAACCAAACATCAAAGGAGCTTCACTATTGCAGAAGCCACTTGTATTCACAGAAACCTCTAGGAAAAGAAATCGAAGAAAACAACTGCAGATTCACCTGGGGTATATCTGAATTTAGTCGTGTGTAGATCCTGCGGGATTGCATGGGAATGTGGATCTCCGATAGAATATAGACAACTGGCTACGGAGGGATTATATACACGCCTTGGTTTTACATAGTGCTGTGTAAGTATAATCTGTGCAGTGCAGGTTACCTAATCATACGGACTTACACTATCTTAACCTTTATTAGTTGCAGGATATCCATATAAAGGATATTTGCAGCCCTCGGCTCTCTTTCAAAAGGAAGAAGGAAGAAAGAAAAATTGTTTGCATACTGGCCTTGATGACAAGCGCGGTCCGAACTCTATATATTTTTACCTGCTTAAAGCGTGACTGATCCCACAACACTTTACGGACCTGCTGCATAGCATTATTGCGGACTGGTGATTAATTTTTTTTATATTGAATGCAGGAGTCAGATGAATCTTTTTCTTCGGATGCCACACATATGGTTTCATTGGCCTCTGCTGTACGGTATGGAGGGATAGAAGCAATACTTCTGGATCTCCTGGTATGGGGGATTCACTGTAAGAGCATTAAATAAAAAGACTACAACCTTGACCTTCAGGGAGAGATGTTGTACTGCTGGCTACAGGCAATACTTCTGAATCTCCAGGCACGGAGATTACACTGCCAGATCACAGTACTTATAGATCTCCTGGTATTGAGGTTTCACTGTAAGATCAACATATAACAAAAACGTCCAGGGATGGAAGTTGAACTGCTGGCCCTCCATGGATTCAGGAAAACTACTAGATTAATAAACATGGAGTCTACACATGGAGGATGACGAGGGTGTTAGAATTATGATTGTGTTTGGGTTGAGGATGAGCAGATTTGAGAAATGCTTTGAGGTAGCAGGACGTGGAAAGGACTTGTATCTATGGTCTGAGGCTCATGCTGAAATCGGAGATTTACCTGAATCAGCTGATTTCAGAAAGTATGGATCCTTTCTCTCCAATTGATAGCCAATAGAGATGAGAGAAGTTTACAAAAATTTGATTCAGCTGCTTTGCCGAATTTCACAAATAAATTCTTTTTGTGACTAATCACCTTGCCACAAAGCGCATTTCTTTGTAGTAGTATTTGCAATGACATGGAGCAACGATTGTGCCACCCCTCGTCATTCAACCCCTCAGATGGCATGCTCATCGCTGATCGCGGCATCAAAAAAATTAGGGCTTTCAGGGATTAATCGGTTAAAAAATAATAATAATAACACTTACCTTATCCATTTGAATGCAAAGATGCAGCCACAGCCATCTTGATTTAAGATCCCGCACAAAATCTTGCGTGTTGAGGTGATCACGCTGGCCAGAACAGGGATGTCATACATCAACAAGCACAAGAGGTAAGTATGTTTTGTTTTTTGTTTTTTACTGCCATTTCAGTGAAAATTGATTTGTTACTACAAAGCATGAGGAAATTCGGCTTCACAGCAAATCAAATTTTCCCTGAAATTTGTATCTAAATCCACTTCGGATACTTCGATTCACTCAACACTAGGAGCCATGGTAGGGAAAAAAATGGGTTGGTGGAAATATGATGAACTTGGTTTATTCCATGGCTTTTTTCATACTATGTTCTTTTGAAATATCCTTTTATTGAGAGTCACTGTACATTGAGCTGAGAAGGTGAAGAACTTCATACTATTTTCTACCATGCAACCTTCTCCAGTACCTGTGAGACCCTATTATATCATATCAGTCATTAACTCTTTGTGTCAGATCAGGAAAGTTTTAAATCACATGGACAGAATTTTATTACAAAATCAATGGTCAAATGTAGTGACCATCAGTAAATGACCACAGTAACGTAGGTAAAAAATAAATGGCTACTAAAACTGTCAATATGTGAAAAATGTAATAGCCTCTCATTAATCCCAACCAATAGACATGACTCTCCAGTAGCAAAGTACAGTCCAAGAGATGATCCAGATCACTAATCGGGTCAGGACACGGAAACTGCTGGATTGTTTTATGTATCTACCTCTAGAATCTCACTAGTATTTATTAATGTATTTATTTTAGTATTTTTTTATTATATTTTTGTATAATATGAAAACATTTATATGGCAGCTTTTAAAAAACGGTAAGTAAGGCTACTTTCACATTAGCGTTTTTCTTTTCCGGCATAGAGATCCGTCACAGGGGCTCTATACCGGAAAAGAACTCATCAGGCATATCCCCATGCATTCTGAATGGAGAGTAATCCATTTCCGGATGCATCAGGATGTCTTCAGTTCAGTCATTTTGACTGATCAGGCAAAAGAGAAAACCGTAGCATGCTACGGTTTTATCTCCGGCAAAAAAAAACTGAAGACTTGCATGAATGCCGGATCCGGCATTTTTTTTCCATAGGAATGTATTAGTGCCGGATCCGGCATTCAAAATACCAGAATGCCGGATCCGTCCTTCGCAGACCTCTAAAAATTAGAAAAAAATAAATACCTGATCCGTTTTGCCTGATGACAACGGAAAAACGGATCCGGTATTGCAATGCATTTTTCTGCCTGATCAGGCATTTTTCAGACTGATCAGGATCCTGATCAGTCTGGAAAATGCCTGATTAGTCAGAAAAAATGACATGCGTTTGCATACAGTTTGCCTGATCAGGCAGGCAGTTCAGGCAACGGAACTGCCTGACGGAATCAAACAACGCAAGTTTGAAAGTACCCTTAGCCTTAAGACTACTTTCACACTAGCGTTTTATTTTTCCGGCATAGAGTTCGTCATAGGGGCTCTATACCGGAAAATAACTGATCAGGCATATCCCAATGCATTCTGAATAGAGAGTAATCTTAGTAATCTTCAGTTCAGTCATTTTGACTGATCGGGCAAAAGAGAAAACCATAGCATGCTACGGTTTTATCTCCGGCGAAAAAAACAGAAGACTTGCCTGAATGCCAGATCCGTTCTTTTTTTTGCCATAGCAATGTATTAGTGCTGGATCAGGCATTCAAAATACCGGAATGCCGGATCCGTCCTTCCAGTATGCGCATGCGCAGACCTCTAAAAATGAGAAAAAAATAAATACCTGATCCGTTTTGCCTGATGACACCGGAAAAACAAATTTTTCTGCCTGGTCAGGTATTTTTTGGACTGATCAGGATCCTGATCAGTCTGAAAAATGCCTGATCAGTCAGAAAAAATGACATGCGTTTGCATACAGTTTGCCTGATCAGGCAGGCAGTTCAGGCAACAGAACTGCCTGCCGGAATCAAACAACGCACGTTTGAAAGTTCCCTTACTTGTATGTACACTGAATAACAGAGGTAAAGTTGCATTCACACTGCTGCTAGGCTGCACACCATCAGGTTTATGTTGCAATTTGACATCTACTGAACTGTTTTTGTCACTAAAACAAAAAAGGAAAACTCACGAAGCTTGTGGCATCCATTAGGATACATCCGTTAGGACACATATCACAAGGATCCATCAAGGCTGTTGTGTTTCCATTAATTTGATGATTCTAAAGCAAACGGAGCCTAAAAGATGGAAGCAAATCACAAAGATTAAAACTACTATGTGTTTCTAAATGTTCTATCTACTATCACTTCCTTCTGGGAATTACCTACCCACCTATCCCTTGGTTGGACTTGATGGACTTATGTCTTTATTCAACAGTATTATCTATCTATCTATCTATCTATCTATTATCTATCTCATGTCTATCTATCTACTATTACTTCCTTCTGGGATTCGTTTCCCCATCTATCCCTTGGTTGGACTTGATGGACTTATGTCTTTCTACCCTATTAACTATGTATGTATCTATCTATCTATCTATTTATCTATATATAAACTTGAGGCTGGGGAAGTTTTCACAGCTGTGGAAGACTTCCTGTCTGGTACCAGGGCCAAAGACCTCACACCCGAAAGACCTCAGCAGCTACAGGCTGGTAGCACTGACCTCACACTTGATAAAGACCCTCGAGAGGCTGGCTCTCAACCATCTTTGCCCCCTGGTGAGATCTTAATTGGATCCACTGCAGTTTGCCTACCAGCCTGGCATTGGGGTGGATGATGCCTCCTATACCGAGTTATAACTCACCAGGAGAGGCCTGGAAGAACTGTAAAGATCATGTTTCTTTTATTTCTCCAGTGTTTTTAACACCATCCAACTTGGACTTCTAAAGGTACAAGCTGGAGATGGCAGGAGTGGACCACCACATGTCACATTGGATACTTGACTACCTCACAGAATGCCCACAGTTTGTTAAATCTCAGGGTTGTGTCTCTAACAAGCTGATCTGCAGTACGGGGGCACCAAAGGGAACAGTGCTGGCACTGTTCCTCTTCACCCTCTACACTGCAGACTTCTCCATCAACGGCCTTATCACAGGTGAGGACAACTCAGAGTACAGACAGCGGACACAGGATTTTGTGGACTGGTGTCAGCGGAGCCAGCTCCAGATCAACGCAGGCAAAACCAAGGAGCTGGTGGTGGATTTGGTGGTCTGCTTTGGTTCCGGTGAACATACAGGGAACGGACATTAAGGTGGTGGACTCTTATAAGTACCTGGGTGTTCACCTGAACAACAAACTGGACTGGAGCCATAACACTGATGCCCTTTTCAAAAAGGGTCAGAGCAGACTCTATCTGCTGAGGAGACTGAGGTCCTTTGGAGTGCAGGGGATGCTCCTGAAGACCTTCTTTGACTCAGTGGTGGCATCAGCCATATTCTATGGTGTGGTTTGTTGGGGGAGCAGCTTATCTGTGGCTGAGAGACAGAGATTAGATAAGCTCATTAAGAAGGCCATCTCTGTCCTAGGTTGTCCCCTTGATCCAGTGCAGGAGGTGGGTGACACAAGAACTCTAGCAAAATGAACATCACTGTTAGACAATGTCTCCCACCCTATGCATGAAGCTGGTGTGGAGCTGGAGAGCTCCTTCAGTGACAGACTGCTGTATCCTAGGTGCACAAAGGAACGTTATCGGAGGTCCTTCCTCCCAGCAGCGGTTAGGAATTATAACCACCACTGTTCCCAGAAACCTAGTAGTGAATTTTTTAAGTAAGTTCTGTGTTATGTTTTTCTTGTATTTTTACTCTTTAATTTCTAATTACTCCGATTTTTGCTCCTGGTGTTTATGTGATTGCTGCTGTTATGCCAAAATTTCCCCATTCAGGGACAGTAAAGGGATCTTCTTCTTCTTTCTTCTTTCTTCTTTCTTCTTCTTCTCTCAGAGCTTGTAGGTAAATAATGTCACTATTATCTGTAGGAGAGTCATTGTCCTGTAACAACATGGAGCAGTTTGGACAGCAGATCTTTGGAGTGATAAAGACGCACCTGCTGAGGTGAAATATTAATGAACGATCCTCTGGATGTAGAGAGTCATCAGCCAGCCCAGCTGTGTGGCACTTTTTCAGTCATTGTCTTTTTTTTTTTTACGTTTTGTTCACTGTTTGACAATTTAGAATATAATGTAGGAGCTGCAGTTGCTGATCTTTAAAAAAAGTAAAATGAAATCATATTAGGATGTAAGGGCATGGGTGAAGCTTGAAGCTCCAGGGCAGCAATGCAAAGTCTTGTAACTTCAAGTATTATTCTGGCTTTATCAAATAAACATTAGTTTTTCTATTATGAAACAATAGGTAATGTTCTAAAATACATGTTATATCAATTCCTCACAGGTTCTAGATCTCTGCTTGGAGTCTTTCAATCAACATAACTTCTAAACATATCCTGTTTTAGGACATACACATCATTGAATGGGGTCTCTGCTCTCTCTATGGTTGATGCAATCCAGAAATGTATTCTTGTGGTGCCCCATTCATTTAAACAGGAACCAAGCTATACAGTGCTCCATTTCCTCCCAGCACATCTAAAGAGCATCAGACTAAAGTTCCTTGGGCCCACCAGAAGAAATAAATCTGAGGGCCGACCCTCTCTGCAATGTTAACACCTGGTTCAGAGGTAAATATATTGTAGCTCCTGTGCAAGAAAAATAATGAAGTTAAGTAGACATTAGTAACATAGTAACATAGTACATAAGGCCGAAAAAAGACATTTGTCCATCCAGTTCGGCCTGTCATCCTGCAAGTTGAAGCATTGGAGTTTTCTTGATCAGATGGTGGTGGGCCCCTTATCGTAATGGGCACCTGTTCAGTTGCACAAGCTGCATACATAGTATGTAAACCTGTGATCTGGCTATTGGTTTCAAGGTCAGCTTTAGCTTCTGCAAGATCTTGGGGGTCCATTATTGTGTCAAACCCTGGGTCCACTGAAGGATCTTATTGTACTCTGGTGGACCAGTCCAACCCTGCATCCAAATGCCATATTTTTATTATCACCTGTACAGAGCTGTGTTCACGTCACATCTAGTGGCTATATTTAGCATATGTGCTTGAGGAAATCATAATCAGTGATAAATGCACCTGTATGCTATTAAACTGCACATGCTGACCATATGCTCCTTTGAAAAAGAAACTTACCATCTGGCATATCTGCTGATGTGATAGCCTTAAAGAGGACCTGGGGCTCTTCTGACCCACCTGTAAATATATGCATTTCCTTTGATATAAGAATTTTGGGTCATGTTCCTCTTTTATGTGTGTGGGGTGTGTCACTGCCCACCATGGCACTGGCAGAACTTACGGGACAATTTAACAGTGTGCAAGAACACAAAATGGATTAGAAGGAACAAAATAAGTGATTCTAATGGACCCTTGCCATTGGGAACCCGCTTCTGTGGTCATTTCCTGTGTGTCGTGATGGACCAGGAAGTAGAGACAAGCAGAGACACGGGAAGCCCTGGAGCATTTGGAGGGTGGGCAATTTTTCTATGTTTTTATCCAATTTTTATCCTTAAAAAAATAAATGTATAAATAAAATATCAGCAGGACAGCCACTTTACGTTGAAGATTTTTATATTTTTTAATGATTTTAAGTCATCTCTTTCCTCCTTCCTTTCTACACAGCCTTATTGCTGCACATTTATCCGTTCTTGACGACAGTGTTAATTTTTAAAACTGTCTGAGATTTTGGCAGGACAAGATGATTTACTGTGTCCATTAATAAGAAGGAAACATATTTATGGAAGAAAGTGAGCACACTTTCATATTCTAATAAGACTTTAATGCTGGAATCAATGTCCTGGCTTCAGTCTATGATCTGTGCGTGCTATTGATTTCCTAGTTAAGCGTAGACAGTCATTTGCAGGCTGTGCAGCACAAAAAGTAAAAAGCTTTATGAGTATCAATTAGTTCCACTCAACAAAGAGGCACCAAAGTAAAGACTCTATATTCCCTAGTAATAAAACTATTGTCTTCATTAGTCTGAGCATTAGCAGAGAGAACACACAGAGGCTCTCAGCAAAATAATCACATATTAGGTAAGCATGTCATATTTCAGCAGATGATAAGATGTAAGAAAAAATCATTATAAATGAAACAAGGCTCAACTTAACCTAAAAATAAAAGCTACAATCTGGCAGCCTAGAACATTATTATGGCTTGTATTGTTTCAGATTTAGAGAGGTCTTTCTTTTTAATTTGCACTTTTTTTTAACCAGATGTTTATACAATTTTTTGGCAGGAGAAAGGATACTAGGTAACAACCCAAAAAACTCCTAAATAATTAGAGCCACACAAATATCAATACAAGAATATATATTTATTTAATCATCTAAAAAGGACATCATAGCCATAATCATAAGCAATATTGATAAAACATTGCGAAAAGTGCTATGAAATGGAAGAAAGCCCTCCCCACATAAACTGGAGTCAATAGGGTAAGTATACTGCCCCCAATGGTGGCTGTAAATAACACGGTTTATCACGGGGTTCTAAATACAGTATTTACCAACAGGCTGAATGAGCCGTAAATAGAAAATAGCACCCCGATCCACCAATTAAACAGTATATTAAGCAGCCAGCAGTAGGGGAGACAGTAAATATGCCACACCGCTAATATGCAATCAGTATATAAATAACATAATGTTATCATATGTTATAACATGTGTTCAATGGGAGATATGAAGCTGACACTCCAATGATGGAAGTATCATAAATCCCAAGTGGGAGATACACAAGGTGTAAGAACACAGCATATAGTCAGCCCAATCACCAATCTACCCCAGAAAAACATGCAGCAGTCCTGAAGCCATAGCAGGGCAAGCAATAGATCAAAACATAACTATACGAACCAGTGTAAGGAGAGCCAAGACCCGACGTACGTTTTGCAGACGCACTTCTTCAGGGGGACATGTCTAACCGTATCTTCAAGCCACCTATATATACCCCTACTAATGAGTCTATCAAGTTCATTATCCCTCACATGTGGAACACATCAGCCGTCACAGCATGATGGAAATCACACAATGTAACATCCAGGACCTGCCCACGGAACATCACATGACTCCCCCACATGATCGCAATGTGATCTGTGTGTAAGGAAGGTGCTAACCGGGACCTGCCCAAGATGCATCACATGACACCCTCACATGAACGCTCATGTGATCACTACTATAAGGAGACCAGAGGTGTCAGGTGACTCACCCACATGATAACAACTCTAACAGAAACAAGAAGAAAGAAATGTGTAAAAATAACACAGTTCATATGTAAATACAAGAAACCTCATTGCAACAGGTAATATAAAATGTATAAAGACGGCAAACCAAAAGGATCCAGATTGGAGAAGAGTGACCAGAGACTATTATTTCCCAATTTTTGGGGCATTTTTTATTTGGTTAGGTTTTTTTTTTATTGCCAAATTGGACATTAAATACATTTCCTGAAATTCACTCAGCTCTAATCCAGACTATATAAAGTATTATAAGTATCACACCAAAAAAAAATCTAAGAACAGTGAAAATAAATCAAGAAAACCAACATTCTAGATTGCATAATTTTACAGATGAAGAAGTCTCCAGGATTCTCTCTTCTTCTCAAACCCATGACCTATAGCAGTGATCCTAATCCTTTACACTTCCTCCAGTCCCTCTCCCTGGTTGTCATTCCTCACCTTACTACAATATTTAACCTCTCTCTCTCTTCTGGTATCTTTCTGTCCTCTTTCAAGCATTCTGTTATAGCCCCACTACTAAAAACAAAAAAAACTCTTGACCTGACGTGTGCTGCTAAGTACCTACCTGTTTCTAACCTCCCCTTAATCTCTAACTTTCTGAAATGTCTCGTCCACTCTCAATAAGATACCTTTTTACAAACTTTCATCTTGACCTCTTACAATCTGACTCTCTACTGATTCTTCTGGATCTCTCTTCAGTGTTTGATATGGTAGATCTCCCCCTCAACACGTATCAATAAATAAATAATAATAATAATAATTATTATTATTATTGTTGTTGTTGTTATTATTATCCCCTTCTACCCCAGGCCAGTTTTCACCTTCTGCCGAGGCCATTTTTTGCAAATCTGACATTTGTCACTTTATGTGGTAATGACTTTCGAGCACTTTCACTTATCCAAGCCATTATTAGATTGCTTTCTTGTGATAGATTGTACTTATAATAAATAATAATAAAATGTATTTATATAGCGCCACCATATTCCGCAGCGCTTTGCAAATTCATAGGGTTCATGTACGAAACAAAACTAACCGGCTAATATGCAACTGAAACACTAGGAGTCAGGGCCCTGCTCACAAGAGCTTACAATCTATGAGGAATTGGGGGTGACACATAAGGTAGTTGATTGTGATGCGTAAGATTTGAGCCATTATTGAACTGACAGGAGGGGTGCTGGCCGATCTGATTCGGGTTTGGGACTACTAGAGGATCGAGTTTAGGCCAGAGGAGTTGGTGGGGGAGGTTTAGTCGGGGAATAGTTTAGGCAGCTTGATAAGCCTGCCTGAAAATATGTGTTTTTACTTCATGACAGTGGTACATTTGATATATTTCCCTTTCTTATTTATAAAAATCCCTAATTTACCAAAAATATTTATTACTTAATATTCCCCATATATCTACTTTATGTTGGCATCATTTTATAAATGTATTTCTTTTTTTTTTTTTTTTTTTTTTAGGACGTTAGAAGGCTAAGAATTTTGGAAGCAATTCTTAAAATTTTTAGAGAAATATCCAAAACCCGCTTTTCAAGCACCAGTTCAATTATGAAGTCACATTGTGTGGCTTACATAATATAAATTATAAATACAATAAAAGCATTTATGAAAAAAATGAAGCTTTAGTTTCTCCATTTTATGAAAGCCATATTTTTTGGGACGATTGTTTTATGTAGGGGCTCTGTTTTGTGGGATGAGGTGATGGTTTGTTTGATATTATTTTGGGTACAGATGAGTTTTCGATCGCTTGGTATTACACTTTTTGCGATGTAAGGTGCTTTGGCACTTTTTTTATGGCGTTTATCTGACAGGTTAGATTATGTGATATTTTTATTGATCCGTCGATATGGATGCAGCAATACCTAATATATTTGCTTTTTTTTTTTTTTTTTTTACAACTATATATGTCTATGTTAGGGGAAAGGGGTTAGGGTTAGGTTTTTTTTGTTTGAAACCTTATTTTTTATTATGAAAAACACTTTGTTTTCCTTTTTTTTTATTAAAAAACATATATATTTTTTAACTTTTTTTAAACTTTTTATTTTTGTCCCTCTCTGGTGGTCTGAGCCCCGCTCCAATGCATTACAATATATCTGCATTGAAATGCATTGTCTGTCAGTGTATTACCAGTGTAATACACTGATAGTTGCCTAGGATACTTAACCTAGAGGCTGGATTTCCTAGGCTTCCGTAGAAGGCAAGCCCTGATGCCTGTGTAAGGCAAGCCCTGATGCCTTTTCATCTATCGGGTCCCTGTCACAGCAGCTAGGGGACCTGATGGCGACCACTTACGCATCACATACACCTTCTATGCTGCGATCCCAATAATTTTTTGCAGCAGCTAGGTCGCATCCACATGCACTACAGTGTCCTTGTCATCATCATCAGTTACTCCTTCTTCCTCTCAGACTTCTCCTCCTCATCCTACTCCTCTCCTTCGTCAGACCTCAATAACGGAATGTGTGATGAGGAAACAATTCTACAGGCCCAGCAATCTGCTGGTGTGCAAGCTTAAATCCCATCTGGCCAGGTTGCTGGTGGTGCAGTTGCTGTTTTACCACATCTGCTGACTCACTGGAAGATACCTAGCCAAAATTATATCTCCCAAAGAGCCATCCCTGCTGTGGACTCTCATGTAGCAGAGAACGTGTGCCGCTACTTGCAATTGTTGCTTTGCTGCATGGTGCATGTGCCACCATGGATAACTGAAGCAGATAACTGGAGGGACATTAACATAGAAACATAGAATGTGTCGGCAGATAAGAACCATTTGGCCCACCTAGTCTGCCCAATATATTGAATACTATGAATAGCCCTTGGCCCTAGCTTATATGAAGGATGGCCTTATGCCTATCCCATGCATGCTTAAACTCCTTTTACGGCCCACTGGGTCAATGTTTTTTGCAGCAGTGGGAATGCAGCCCCACAGCAATGAAGCCAGGTCCTATCTCCCATACCAGGTACACCTCCTCCACATCCTCCCCCATGGACTTCCACTCTTTTCCAGCAGCAGAAGAGCAGAGCTCGCTCCCTCTCCCCCTCCTTCCAAAACCACATGGGTAAAGTGAAGCGTTGTTATATCATATTTGAGCTGATTGGCCTGGGCGAGAGTAGCCACACAGCCAATCACTTGCTAAACTGCATCAAGCCGCAAACATCCCGCTGGCTGCGTCCCATGCCAAATCCAACTGGGTAAAGTGGTCAGCAAAATAACACATACTCTCTGCATGGCGCATGTCATCAACCAAGTTGGGCAATGCTTTTAAAAAAAAAACACTAGCTTGAAGAGGGTGCTGACCATATACAGGAAACTGTCCTCGCAGTTCAGCCATTCTTATATGGCAAGGAAGTCCCTCCTGGACTAGCAGTTACTGAATAGTCTGTCATTGCAGCACTTGATCCACAATGTTCCCTCTTGATTTAATTCCACCTGACATATGCTAGAGCGCCAGTACGAGCACTGTAAAGCTGTGAATAATTTTTTCATGCACCAGACCACCTTAGTGGTCATGTGTTGTTTTGAGGTCAGGCAGGCGCCACAAAGAACAAAAGGAAACATCTATTAAAGCACGCCAGATGAATGGAGAAAAAAAATGAGAGAGGTGT
Organism: Bufo gargarizans; assembly: GCF_014858855.1. Lineage (NCBI taxonomy): Eukaryota > Metazoa > Chordata > Amphibia > Anura > Bufonidae > Bufo > Bufo gargarizans. The sequence goes on from NC_058088.1 coordinate 54,942,948, forward strand.
AAAGAACCGCCTATGAAGAGGTGAATTACATTGCTCTAAAGCTCTTGTGTCTAGTTGCATAAATGTTTAGGGCCCTGGACACTTGTGCTACAGATTGACCATCTGAATGACTACTTTTCCTACATCGTTTCAAAAAAGGTGCAGAACAGTTTGCCTGCTGTTTGTCCTGTGGTTTTGTTGTATTGCTTGACATTAGAATTTGTATACCTCATACCTAAATTTTTATGCTAAAGTCAGCTAGTGAAGTTCAGAGTCAGGAGAACTACTTTAAAGAGACACCTATTGGCCTTTTTTACCCGTGCAACTTTGAAACCTGTAACATCTGTGAAAGTGATTCTGGGTATCCACTGCAAGTCCATTGCAAAATAAGAACTGTCCTGATCTATTGGATTCTTCATTAATGAACTGTTGTGCTGAAAAACTGTCTCATCATTGCTTCCTGCACTACTAATACAATATAAATTGTTGGCGTCAAGATAACTGGGACTCAGGTAAGAGAACCCCAGGATCGGAGAAAGCAAAGAAAAGGTGTGCCCTTTCCATTACTGTGCACTCGCCCAGGGAGTACTACTACTACTACTACATCCTTCTGGACATTCATACATAGAAAAATGTATTAGTCAACTCCGTTTTTTGTATTGTCAAAAAACATGGGAATAATAAAAGAGCTCACCTCTATTGGGTGAATAGAGCCCTTTGGGTTTGTTTGGTTATGTGTTTGGAGCATAAACACTAAATGTGGTGCTCAAACACGATGTGAACAGAGCCCTTGTCCCATTTCAGAAATCTTCATTAAACTCTGTGAGAAAGAACAATAAAATTTCATCCAGAAAATATCTGGCTCCAAATTCTCAACCTGGAGCAGGTTATATTTGTGCTAATTTCCAAGTGTTCAAGAAGTTACCTTTTTACACATTAGTCTTTTGTGTCATTTTATTAAACCATAGAAGACACTGAATAAAATAATGTTTCCAACTAATGAGGTCGCACCACTTAACCTACATGTGTTTCAATCTCCATTCTTCCGAAACAGCAATTTCATCTTTGACATGTTCTTTACTTGACTTCCCGTTAATTAAAAGAGCAAAAAATTAAAATTCTTCTTTGGAAAAGGTAAAATGTTTCATCCCTAAAAATGGATTTTGGAGAAGGAAATGAAAATAAAGAGGGAAATACCATAATTTTTATTGATCATCATGTAATATCCCTATCACTTTTTTTTATCTTGACCTGGTATTTTTGGACTTTTAATGAAGAGGAAGGTGCAAATCTTTGTGTTATTAAATAACTTCTGAATCTGAGCTCAACAAGCTCTACTCCCCCATGCAGAAGACCTGCCCTGTCGAGAGAAAAATTAGCCTTTGGCCCTTGTGCTGGCCGGGCCCATGCTGTGGACCGCAATTTGTGACAGTGGGGCAGCCGCATACGGATAACGGACTCATTCCCCTGAAAATAAAAATTGACTACTACACCTTCAAGCACCACAGATTTAAAGTGAAAATTTGGTCAGTAGATCACTTTTGTGTCACATTTGTAAAGTGAATATTTTTAAAAAGTCAAGAAAAAAAAAAAAACACAACTCCATGGCAGGAATCCCCCAGGCCTATTTTTTACTGAAATAGGCATATCCCCACATCATACTTGCTCCAAATGTATTACTACAGGTGTGCATAGCAACTCCAGTCTAAAAACTAACCTCAAATAGACCTACACATACATTGAAAATTTCTCCCGTTACACATTCAAGTTTGATAAGCTTAAATAAGCAAGGTGTGGATTTTTAAAACATTATTGAAAATAGCTTAAAAATGATTAATAACCCTTGAGAGAGGGTTTTTGTCCAGCCGATTCCCATCATTCTATGCCAAAACAGCCTGCCAGAGAGCTGTGCCGCCAATGTGAAAGTAGCCTTACAGTGTATCACATTAAGCACTCTCATGTTGCATTGTTTCAATCTAACAATTGTGATCCAGTATAATGATGAGCGAATCGATTCTACAGGTTCAGAGTTTGTCCGAAATTTCATAAAAAGTTTGGATTCTGACAAGCTCAAGCTGAGAGGGAAAGACCGACAGATACAAACATGCTACTGTGGGTCTTTCAGCAATATATATGCATTGTCTGGGGGATACTCTTTCTCAGACAGTTCCTAGTATGCGTAGTACATGTGTGGATTATTGTAGTTCAGGTAAGGCCTCTCTAGGTTTTGGGGAAAGATACTCAAATTATCTGATTTATGAAACCTATCTGATGCCAGGAGATGTTAAATATGTTAATTTTCATATATTTTTACCCAGAAACCCAGAGAAACATTCATAAGATTACAACTCTCCTCATGTATATAATTCATTTACTTATCTCTATCTTGTTTATTTATCCATATGTCCTTGTTTTTCATGGATCAATTTTTCCCTGTTTTTTCACACTAAGATTTTGGTAATAGCCTTAAACTGTTCAATCAGTACTTTTTCATAATATAATTTTTTATCTGTCACAGTGCTTTAATATCCAAATATTGCCCTTCTGGGAAAACAAACCAAAGATATAAGCTACTTGTCAAAAGAAAATAAAAACTGTTTTATATCAGGAATGCAGCTCTCTCTAGGTAACTATCCTTTACCACAGCTAAGCAAATAAACTTTGCTTGGCTGCCTGAGAGGCCTTAGTAGGGGCACTATTTCTTTTTATAGAAGGTGCTGAGCATGCATGATGAGTACAGTAACCTTGTGAACCAGTAAAATCGATTAACTCACTGGATCACAATTTTTAGATTGTAACAAGAAATAAGCGAATCGAAGCTGATGAAGTGGAATTCGATTTACACAGAAGCCGAATTTCCTCACGATTCGTGGTAAGGAATCGCATTTTTAACTAAAATGGCTGCTGCACATGTAAGGACATGGAGAAAGGAACTTTGGGAAGGCGGGATCACCCATAATGCCATGCATGCAGCCAATCAGCAGCCAGCCAGCCCTGTGATGTCACAGCCCTATAAATAGTGGCAGCCATCTTAGATTCTGCCATTTACCAGTATACTTAGTGCAGGGAGAGATGTCAGCAGGCGCTAGGGACAGTGTTAGGGTAAACTTCTTTGTGCTAAACTAATTATTGACAAGTGCAGGGAAAGATTTTTCAAGGTGTAGGGAAAGGATAGGGAGGAAACATTCAACAGCTTTTATGTTGAAAAGGGTTCTGAAGGGGAAGTTAGTGCCAGGGTAATAGGAATAATCATATTACACCTTGCTGCACTGACTGGGGATCCAAATTGCCATTTTACAGCTCTGTAATTCCAGCAAACCGTTCTTATTAGGGTGCAGGTGCTGTGTGATACAGCGATTAACAGGGGTTATTACAAGGAAATATTTCTACGTCTTATTTGCCCTTGCGCAGTGCAGTTATATGTTCTAAATCATTTTTTGGCTTGTAATAGTGGTAAAAAAGGGCTTATTAGCCGTTGTGTGGTGAAGTGCTGAAATTACATCCTTTTTGTTGTATATTAGTGGCAAAAGTAAAATATATTTGCCTCTCAGCGGTGCAGTTATTTGTTCTAAAGCCTTTTGTGATGTGTATTAGCGAAAAAAAAATATATATTTGTCGTTCAGTGGTGCAGTTATTAATTGTAAAGCCTTTTATGACGTGTATTAGCGGAAAAAGAAAAAATATACTTGCCGCTCAGTGGTGCAGTTATCTGTTGTAAAGCCTTTTGTGGAGTGTAGTGTTGATCGAGCACCAAAGTGCTCGGGTGTTCGGGTGCTCGGGCCGAACACCTCAGGATGCTCGGGTGCTCTACCGAGCACCCGAGCACAATGGAGGTCAATGGGAGAACCCGAGCATTAAACAAGGCACTCCCTGCTCTGAAGAGGGGAGGGTGTCTGGTTCATAGAAATTGATGGAAATACCACCAAAATGGTTTGGGAACAGAATGAGGAGGATATCTGAATGTATCTTGGACTCCCAGGTCACTGCTGGGAATAATCTTGTCCGAGTAGTACGCCACTTTTACATACTGACAATAATATGCACAAGACCGAAGATAAAATCGATTTTAGAGGAAAAAATATTAGCAAACATTCTTTCCTGTATATTTATTTGTATATAAAGTGCAAGTGCTGCCAAAAATTACAAAGAAGAGGCACTCCGGTACAACCTGTATATCACATAAAGGAGGGCCTCATTCACATTGTGGTACAATTGTTCAGTTAGTGAGACTCCTACACTCATAAAACCTATGCACTAAGTGAAAGGGCTGCCAAAAATTACAAGGAACCGGCGCTCCAATACACCATTTATTAGACATAAAGCAGGGCATCATACACCCTTTTAAAATTATGATTGATAGCCTGCTGGTGAGCTGACCCTATAAAAAATTATACGCGAGGGCCTGCAGGTGAGCTGACCCTCTAAAAGATTTTAGGTGCGGGCCTGCTGGTGAGCTGACCCTGTAAAACATTATATGCGAAGGCCTGCAGGTGAGCTGTGCCTGTAAAACATTGTAGGTGAGGGCCTGCTGGTGAGCTGACCCTCTAAAAAAAATTATATGTGGGAGCCAGCAGCTGAGCTGACCCTGTAAAAGATTGTAGGTGAGGGCCTGCTGGTGAGCTGACCCTCTAAAAAATTATATGCGAGGGCCTGCAGCTGAGCTGACCCTCTAAAAAATTATAAGCAAGGACCTACTGGTGAGCTGACCCTGTAAAAGATTTTAGGTGCGGGCCTGCTGGTGAGCTGACCATGTAAAAGATTTTAGGTGCAGGCCTGCTGGTGAGCTGACCCTTTAAAAGATTGTATGTGAGGGCCTGCTGGTGAGCTGACTCACTAAAAAATTATAAGCAAGGGCCTGCTGGTGAGATGACCCTATAAAACATTATATGCGAGGGACTGCTGGTGAGCTGACCCTGTAAAAGATTTTAGGTGAGGGCCTGCTGTTGAGCTAACCCTCTAAAAGATTTTAGGTCTGGGCCTGCTGGTGAGCTGACCCTGTAAAACATTATATGCAAGGGCCTGCAGGTGAGCTGACCCTGTAAAATATTGTAGGTGAGGGCCTGCTGGTGAGCTGACCCTCTAAAAAATTATATGCAAGGGTCTCCTGGTGAGCTAACCCTCTAAAAAATTATATGCGAGGACCTGCTGGTGAGCTGACCCTGTAAAACATTATATGCGAGGGCCTGCTAGTGAGCTGACCCTGTAAAAGGTTTTAGGTTCGGGCCTACAGGTGAGCTGACCCTTTAAAAGAATATAGATGAGGGCCGGCTGGTTAGCTGACAATCTAAAAAATTATATGCGAGGACCTGCTGGTGAGCTGACCCTGTAAAACATTATATGCGAGGGCCTGCTAGTGAGCTGACCCTGTAAAAGGTTTTAGGTTCGGGCCTACAGGTGAGCTGACCCTTTAAAAGAATATAGGTGAGGGCCGGCTGGTTAGCTGACAATCTAAAAAATTATATGTGAGTTCCTGCAGCTGAGCTGACCCTGTAAAACATTATATGCGAAAGGCATATATGCGAGGGCATTTTATGTGATGAATAAGCATGTTGATATGATGGAAGAGGAAGATGAGAAAAGGAAGATTCAACCATATACCCTGGTTTGTGGTGGAAGGGGTGCATGGGAATACAGTGTATTCCGTACATTATAAACAACACATTTAAAGTACCTTTATATTCATCAGGTTTCCTCTGGTGGAGTTGAGAATTCATGGTCAAAACAGGCCTTGTTCATTTTTATAAGAGTCAACCTGTCATCATTTTCAGTTGAATAGGCGGATACGCTTATCTGTTAAAATGCCACCAGCAGCACTAAATACCCGTTCAGACAAAATGCTGGCAGCAGGGCAGGCCAGCAGTTCCAAGACGTAGAGCGCCAGTTCGTTCCACATGTCCAGCTTGAACACCCAGTAGTTGTAAGGCACTGAGGGATCATTGAGGACGCTGACACAGTCTGCTATGTACTTCTTAACCATCTTTCAAAATTTGTCCCTCCTTATGACAGTAGGCCGCGCATCAGGGTGAGGGTGCTGGTGGGGTGTCATGAAACTGTCCCAAGCGTTGGAGAGTGTTGCCCTGCCTCTGTTGGAACTGCTGTGTGTTCCCCTTGTCTCCACCTCCTCGGTTGCCCAAGATGGACTCTGCCGCCAGCGATGTCAGATGGAAATTTTTTGAGCAATTTTTCAACGAAGGACCTTCTAGTATTGCACCGTTTTGCTCTTCCTCTCTACCAGACGAATGAGAGATAAGAAGTTCTCTTTGTAGCGGGGGTCGAGAAGGGTGAACAACCAGTAATCCGTGTTGTCTAAAATGTGTATAAAGTGCGGGTCGCTGAAAATATTTTAGGTGCAGGCCTGCTGGTGAGCTGACCCTTTAAAAGATTGTAGGTGAGGGCCTGCTGGTGAGCTGACCCACTAAAAAATTATAGGCAAGGGCCTGCTGGTGAGATGACCCTATAAAACATTATATGCGAGGGACTGATGGTGAGCTGACCCTGTAAAAGATTTTAGGTGAGGGTCTGCTATTGAGCTGACCCTCTAAAATATTTTAGGTCTGGGCCTGCTGGTGAGCTGACCCTGTAAAACATTATATGCAAGGGCCTGCAGGTGAGCTGACCCTGTAAAATATTGTAAGTGAGGGCCTGCTGGTGAGCTGACCCTCTAAAAAATTATATGCAAGGGTCTGCTGGTGAGCTAACCCTGTAAAAAATTATATGCAAGGGCCTGCTGGTGAGCTGACCCTGTAAAATTTTTTAGCTGCAAGCCTGCTGTTGAGCTAACCCTCTAAAAAATTATATGTGAGGACCTGCTGGTGAGCTGACCCTGTAAAACATTATATGCGAGGGCCTGCTAGTGAGCTGACCCTGTAAAAGGTTTTAGGTTCGGGCCTACAGGTGAGCTGACCCTTTAAAAGAATATAGGTGAGGGCCGGCTGGTTAGCTGACAATCTAAAAAATTATATGTGAGTTCCTGCAGCTGAGCTGACCCTGTAAAACATTATATGCGAAAGGCATATATGCGAGGGCATTTTATGTGATGAATAAGCATGTTGATATGATGGAAGAGGAAGATGAGAAAAGGAAGATTCAACCATATACCCTGGTTTGTGGTGGAAGGGGTGCATGGGAATACAGTGTATTCCGTACATTATAAACAACACATTTAAAGTACCTTTATATTCATCAGGTTTCCTCTGGTGGAGTTGAGAATTCATGGTCAAAACAGGCCTTGTTCATTTTTATAAGAGTCAACCTGTCATCATTTTCAGTTGAATAGGCGGATAAGCTTATCTGTTAAAATGCCAACAGCAGCACTAAATACCCGCTCAGACAAAATGCTGGCAGCAGGGCAGGCCAGCACCTCCAAGACGTAGAGCGCCAGTTCGTTCCTTGTGACAGTAGGCCGCGCATCAGGGTGAGGGTGCTAGTGGGGTGTCATGAAACTGACCCAGGCTTTGGAGAGTGTTGCCCTGCCTCTGTTGGAACTGCTGTGTGTTCCCCTTGTCTCCCCTCCTCGGTTGCCCAAGACGAACTCTGCCGCCAGCGATGTCAGATGGAAATTTTTGGAGCAATTTTTCAACGAAGGACCTTCTGGTATTGCACCGTTTTGCTCATCCTCTCTACCAGACGAATGAGAGATAAGAAGTTCTCTTTGTAGCGGGGGTCGAGAAGGGTGAACAACCAGTAATCCGTGTTGTCTAAAATTTGTATAAAGCGCGGGTCGCTGAAAAGGCAGCCTAACATGAAATCAGCCATGTGTGCCACAGTACTAACAGGCAAGACTTTACTGTCGTCATCTGGAGGATGATTCGCACGCTGGCATCTTTCAGCGCTGCTGCAGCGTTGACAGACCAGCTGAAGCTGTTGATGACTTGCGGAAATAGGCACACATGAGGCGTACCTTCACCAGTGGCTCATCAGGCAAATTGAGGTAGGATTTTAGAAACCGCTGAACCACTAAGTTTAAGACGTAGGCTAGTCAAGGGATGTGTACCTTTCAGAGAACTGATGGCTTGTGCCGAGTCGAGGTGGAGAGTCTCATGCCGTCATTTCTTTGCCAAAAATTCAGTACCAGCCTTACACAAATATGTAGAACAGAAGGTGGGCCAGTCCTTGACTCTGTCGGTGTCTGCCCAAGTGCACAGCAGCGCCCCCACGTGTGGAGCTGTGACTACGGTCAGGGACAATATATGTCCTTTACAGCCCACTGGGTAAATGTGGTTCCTGCACAGCCACACTAGTAACTTGGCCAGGTGAGGCCGCTTCCGCCTCCACGATGCCACGCCGTTGGTCCAGTGACAATGTCCATTTCTGCCTCCTCATCCTTCACCACGTCCTCAACCTCCACTGCAGGGACAATTTACAGTGCCCCTTCAGCATACCACATGTGCAAGGTACGGCGGTGTCACGCTGTTCTGCACCTCGTTTGCCTGCGCGAACGGAGTAGGAACTGATCCATGTCCTTCATGAAGAAATCGAATCTTGGCTTTCTCTGCGACAACTTAAAATCAAAAAGATGGTGAGTGGTGACCGACAACGAGAGGAACATGGTGTAGGCGCTGCGTCAAGGACGGCTCTGCTATGCTCCCTGCATGGCACACATGTTCAATCTGGTTGTCAAGTGGTTCCTGAAGTCTTCCACACATTTGCAAAACATCCTAAAAATGGCCAGGAAACTTTTCATGACCTTTAGCCACTCGTACACTGCAAAGCACACCCTCTTTGAGCTGCTGCGGCAAAATGGCATCCCCCAACATAGGCTGATATGCAACGTTTCCACCCGTTGGAATTCCACCCTTCATATGTTGGACTGACTATGTGAACAGAGAAAGGCCATAAACGATTTCTTGATGATCCAAGCGAACAGGAGTACTCCCCTGTATATCTTCGATGTTCGCCAGTGGCAGCTCATGTGTGACACCTTCCGTTTGCTCAGGCCATTTGAGGAGGGCACGTTATTGGTCATTCACCCAGACTGCGGGATGACCAGCGTCATTCCAATGCTTCATGTCCTGGAACAGATGCTGGTAAATATGGCTGGTCAGGGGACTGGAGATGTGTTGCCTAGATCTCACGGCCACATGAGCACTGTGGGGGCTGAACCGGAGGAGGAGGAGGACATTGGAGCACAAGCAATGTGTAGCGAAATGGTTGGCTTTTATACACCACACAGCTGATAGGAGAGCAGGAGCAGCCGGAGGAGCAAGAGGGAGACGAGCAAGACGAGGCAGAGGACCCAGACACGTTGTGGCAGTATGCAGTAGAGATGGAGGCAGGGAGTCTATCCGAGTCACTTGTAAAAATGGCCCGATGCATGCTCACTTTCTTGCGTAGTGACAGCCGAATCGTCAGCATTCAGCAGAGGGATGTCTTCTGGCTCTCCGCCTTGTTGAACCCGGTACAAAATGGGGGTCTTTTTTACACCCACTGAGAGGGAGTACAAACTGAACTACTATAGAGACATCCTATCTAGTCAGTTGACCGCTGCCTATCTGCGCCATCATCCATACTCTCGCAAGTCTAACCGGGGTGGGGGGGGGGCCTCTGCACTCACGTTCCACTGCCATCGCTTCTGGGGAGGGGTGGTTGGCAGGAGCAGTACAAGCTCCATCAGCAGCAGCCTGAGTCTACAGTCGCTAATGAGCAGCTTTCTTCACCCACATAGTGAATAAACTACTCTCCAGCAGCTAGATGTAGAGCAGAACCTGAACCAGTAGGTGGTAGCATACTTGGAGTGCACCCTACCAGCGGACATTGAAGATCCGCTGGACTACTAGACAGCCAAACTGGATTTTTGCCCGCAACTGGACGAGTTTGCCCTGGAAAATCTGTCCTGCCCGGCCAGTAGTGTGGCATCAGAGCGGGTGTTTAGTGCGGGGGAAGCCATAGTTAACCCAAGAAGAACTCGCCTGTCAACCCAAAATGTGGAGAGACTGATCTTTGTCATGATGAATCAGACGTGGATCAGCCAGGATTTCTACCAACCAATTCCTGATTCATCAGACTAAATCATGCATGGTGCCACACCAACACTTTGACAAAAGAGAACATTTTCTTCTGGCTACCTGCCTCAGCTACTATTCTGATGCTGCCACCTGCCTGATCTGATGCCAAGTGCTCCTTCTTTCTCCCACCATCTTCAGCGGGTACTGGTATTGCCACCCTCCTCCACACTATGTCACCTTGCCACTCTTCATACTGCTGCCACCTCCACACTATGTCACCTTGCCACTCTGTGGTCTCCTCATGCTGCTGCCACCTCCACACTATGTCACCTTGCCACTCTGTAATCTTCTGATGCTGCCGCCACCTTCGCACTTTGTCATTGGGCCAGTCTGTGGTCTCCTCATGCTGCTTTCACCTCCCCACTATGTCATAGGGCCGATTTGTGGACTTCTCATGCTGTTCCCACCCTCCCCACTTCATGACTGGTCCACTATTTTGCCTTTCGGCCTGGCTGACATCATCATTTATTTGACCCTTCTTCTGATCTGTCAGAAGGAAGGTAAAATGAGACGCACAACGCATCCTGTCTGTGTAGCAGCTGTAAGGACTGTATGGTCCCATCAGAATTGGCTTATGATTTAGTAGCCAAAAGCCGAAGACTTGCAAATATTCCATTCACGTGTCATCTCTGTTTTGGATCCAATCCTGTTTTTTTTTTTTTTTATTGGCAATACTGATGGATTACTGACCAAATGCTGACCGAGTGAAGGCGGATGCTCAACAGACAGGATGCATTTTTTGGGGGGTTATTGTTCTGATGGATCAGAGGAAGGGCAAAATAATCAGTGACGTCAACACAAACTTAGTCCTGCAGGTTGTTTTTTGCCAGAACAGTCTTCCAGAGAGCTGTACTGCAAATGTGAAATTAGTCTTACTGCAAAACACCATAAATACTATAAAATTAGAAAAATAGCACGCTTTTACAACTGTTAGTGGATCTACTATGTGCTCTTAGCATTGATTACTTACAGTAAACGTTTCTCTAGCAAATTGAGGGTGACATAATTTTTTAACTTCTTAAATATTCAACCTTTTGTTTGGATAGAGTAGGAATCTTCTAATTACATTGTAAAGTTCATAGAAAATCAGATTATTTTTCTTACAAAAATATATTTAATGGAGTTGTCTCACGAAGATAACACTTTTGTTAAGAAAAAAGTATCAAGGTATCAGCTGTTATTGCTGAGGGGAGGAATCCTGAGCAAGGGAACAATTATCTTTAGCTATTAAATGTACTAGCTGGGCATATGGACTGTGGATGACACATATCACATAACACAAACATAGTGCCCACAAAAAGAACAGTAAAGCTAGTCTTACACTGTAGATTGCCTTTGGCTGAAAGCTTGTTCAACTGACAGTTGAGCGAAGCATGCACGGGTATGTATTTTTAATAGGTAGAGTGAAATCCAAGCTGCCTGACCCTTTTTTCTCTCATCTACTGTCATGAGAGGGAAATCACAGTAAACACTAGATAGTCAGCTGGTTCTACCGAAATTGGTGGATTGACCTGATATTCCTCTTATGTATATTGCCAACTTAACTCGGTAACAAGAGGTAAAGCCATTGTCTACTTTACTGCTCTATCTCGACAAACAAAACTTTCCAAAAAAATGAGAGAGCCATGGAAAAAATCTACTGAAAAGAAGGTAATGTATCAGCAGAATAGAATGGATCAATGAAAGATTGTGTTGAAGGCCAGGTTATCACACCTCTGTAAAGAAAGTATTTCCTTCATGTCATTTGATTTTAAACAAGCTGTCCTTTTCTATGTATCTTCACTGCCGTCAAGACGTTTTTTTTTCTCTCATTAGAAATAGTCAAGCATTGTGAGAGTTTCTCCATTCAAATCTTTCCTTGGCCTCGAGCTCCAGTTGCATTGTTGAACAGTTTGAGGGAAGCTATTTACTTCTAAATTAGATTAATAAATAAAGCCTATGTTACTACGGAAACAGAAGAACTGACTGAGACTTAGAACATTCACATCAGGACAAATAACGCTCCTTCAACGGTTCCTTGGCTGAAGTAGTTTTTAGGCATTGTTCATGGACATTAATGACATATGTTGGTTTAAAACAAATGATGGTCAAAATTGTATTTGTTGAAAAGGGCATGAACTGAGGGCACCAATCGAGTAGACAGAAATTTTGCACTTTTGGTGTCTCCATGTCCTAACTAGGGATGAGCGAACTCGAACTGTATAGTTCGGGTTCGTACCGAATTTTGGGGTGTCCGTGACACGGACCCGAACCCGGACATTTTCGTAAAAGTCCGGGTTCGGGTTCGGTGTTCGTCGCTTTCTTCGCGCTTTTGTGACGCTTTCTTGGCGCTTTTTGAAAGGCTGCAAAGCAGCCAATCAACAAGCGTCATACTACTTGCCCCAAGAGGCCATCACAGCCATGCCTACTATTGGCATGGCTGTGATTGGCCAGAGCACCATGTGACCCAGCCTCTATTTAAGCTGGAGTCACATAGCGCCGCCCGTCACTCTGCTCTGATTAGCGTAGGGAGAGGTTGCGGCTGCGACAGTAGGGCGAGATTAGGCAGATTAACTCCTCCAAAGGACTTGATTAACTGATCGATCTGCAGCTGTGGATCATTGAGCTGCTGATCCTCAATTGCTCACTGTTTTTAGGCTGCACAGACCGTTTGTCAGTCTCATTTTTCTGGGGTGATCGGCGGCCATTTTGTGTCTTGTGGTGCGCCAGCACAAGCTGCGACCAAGTGCATTTAACCCTCAATGGTGTGGTTGTTTTTTGGCTAAAGCCTACATCAGGGTGAAGCTGTCACACCAAGTGCATTTAACCAGCAATAGTCTGTTCATTTTTTGGCCATATACAAAATCAGGGGCAAGCTGCGCCTGTCACCAAGTGCATTTAACCCTCAATGGTGTGGTTGTTTTTTGGCTAAAGCCTACATCAGGGTGAAGCTGTCACACCAAGTGCATTTAACCAGCAATAGTCTGTTCATTTTTTGGCCATATACAAAATCAGGGGCAAGCTGCGCCTGTCACCAAGTGCATTTAACCCTCAATGGTGTGGTTGTTTTTTGGCTAAAGCCTACATCAGGGTGAAGCTGTCACACCAAGTGCATTTAACCAGCAATAGTCTGTTCATTTTTTGGCCATATACAAAATCAGGGGCAAGCTGCGCCTGTCACCAAGTGCATTTAACCCTCAATGGTGTGGTTGTTTTTTGGCTAAAGCCTACATCAGGGTGAAGCTGTCACACCAAGTGCATTTAACCAGCAATAGTCTGTTCATTTTTTGGCCATATCCCAGTCTAATTCTGTCACTAAATCCATACCGGTCACCCAGCGCCTAAATACTAGGCCTCAAATTTATATCCAGCTAAATCTGTCCCTAGTGCTGTAGCTGGGCGAGTTATTTAGTGTCCGTTCAAGCACATTTCTTGTTCTGGGTTGAAATACAATTCTCAATTTAGCAATTTCATAATTTAGTGGTTCCTGCTATATCAGAGCTCTTTGAAATCTATCCCAAAAAGGGTATATAATATTGAAGGTGCACATAGGGTCATTCAGAGTAACTTCACACACACCCGCTACTGTGTATTTCCAAGTCTAATTCTGTCACTAAATCCATACCGGTGACCCAGCGCCTAAATACTAGGCCTCAAATTTAATTCCCTCTAAATCTCTCGTTACCCACCGCTGTACTGTTGTTGCTGGGCAAGATATTTAGTGTCCGTCAAAGCACATTTTTTGTTCTGGGTTGAAGTACAATTCCCAATTTAGCAATTTCATAATTTAGTGGTTTCTGCTATATCAGAGCTATTTGAAATCTATCCCAAAAAGGGTATATAATATTGAAGGTGCACATAGGGTCATTCAGAATAACTTCACACACACCCGCTACTGTGTATTTCCAAGTCTAATTCTGTCACTAAACCCATACCTGTCACCCAGCGCCTAAATACTAGGCCTCAAATTTAAATCCCTCTAAATCTCTCGTTACCGTTGTCCTGTTGTAGCTGGGAAAGTTATTTAGTGCCCGTCAAAGCACATTTTTTGTTCTGGGTTGAAGTACAATTCCCAATTTAGCAATTTCATAATTTAGTGGTTCCTGCTATATCAGAGCTATTTGAAATCTATCCCAAAAAGGGTATATAATATTGAAGGTGCACATAGGGTCATTCAGAATAACTTCACACACACCCGCTACTGTGTATTTCCAAGTCTAATTCTGTCACTAAATCCATACCGGTGACCCAGCGCCTAAATACTAGGCCTCAAATTTAATTCCCTCTAAATCTCTCGTTACCCACCGCTGTACTGTTGTTGCTGGGCAAGATATTTAGTGTCCGTCAAAGCACATTTTTTGTTCTGGGTTGAAGTACAATTCCCAATTTAGCAATTTCATAATTTAGTGGTTTCTGCTATATCAGAGCTATTTGAAATCTATCCCTAAAAGGGTATATAATATTGAAGGTGCACATAGGGTCATTCAGAATAACTTCACACACACGCTTCTGTGCATTTCCAAGTCTAATTCTGTCACTAAATCCATACCGGTGACCCAGCGCCTAAATACTAGGCCTCAAATTTAATTCCCTCTAAATCTCTCGTTACCCACCGCTGTACTGTTGTTGCTGGGCAAGATATTTAGTGTCCGTCAAAGCACATTTTTTGTTCTGGGTTGAAGTACAATTCCCAATTTAGCAATTTCATAATTTAGTGGTTTCTGCTATATCAGAGCTATTTGAAATCTATCCCTAAAAGGGTATATAATATTGAAGGTGCACATAGGGTCATTCAGAATAACTTCACACACACGCTTCTGTGCATTTCCAAGTCTAATTCTGTCACTAAATCCATACCGGTGACCCAGCGCCTAAATACTAGGCCTCAAATTTAAATCCCTCTAAATCTCTCGTTACCCACCGCTGTACTGTTGTTGCTGGGCAAGATATTTAGTGTCCGTCAAAGCACATTTTTTGTTCTGGGTTGAAGTACAATTCCCAATTTAGCAATTTCATAATTTAGTGGTTTCTGCTATATCAGAGCTATTTGAAATCTATCCCTAAAAGGGTATATAATATTGAAGGTGCACATAGGGTCATTCAGAATAACTTCACACACACGCTTCTGTGCATTTCCAAGTCTAATTCTGTCACTAAATCCATACCGGTCACCCAGCGCCTAAATACTAGGCCTCAAATTTATATCCCGCTGAATTTGAATACAATACATTGGGCCAAATAATATATTTGTTGTTGTGGTGAACCATAACAATGAGAAAAACATCTAGTAAGGGACGCGGACGTGGACATGGTCGTGGTGGTGTTAGTGGACCCTCTGGTGCTGGGAGAGGACGTGGCCGTTCTGCCACATCCACACGTCCTAGTGTACCAACTACCTCAGGTCCCAGTAGCCGCCAGAATTTACAGCGATATATGGTGGGGCCCAATGCCGTTCTAAGGATGGTAAGGCCTGAGCAGGTACAGGCATTAGTCAATTGGGTGGCCGACAGTGGATCCAGCACGTTCACATTATCTCCCACCCAGTCTTCTGCAGAAAGCGCACAGATGGCGCCTGAAAACCAACCCCATCAGTCTGTCACATCACCCCCATGCATACCAGGGAAACTGTCTCAGCCTCAAGTTATGCAGCAGTCTCTTATGCTGTTTGAAGACTCCGCTGGCAGGGTTTCCCAAGGGCATCCACCTAGCCCTTCCCCAGCGGTGAAAGACATAGAATGCACTGACGCACAACCACTTATGTTTCCTGATGATGAGGACATGGGAATACCACCTCAGCATGTCTCTGATGATGACGAAACACAGGTGCCAACTGCTGCGTCTTTCTGCAGTGTGCAGACTGAACAGGAGGTCAGGGATCAAGACTGGGTGGAAGACGATGCAGGGGACGATGAGGTCCTAGACCCCACATGGAATGAAGGTCGTGCCACTGACTTTCACAGTTCGGAGGAAGAGGCAGTGGTGAGACCGAGCCAACAGCGTAGCAAAAGAGGGAGCAGTGGGCAAAAGCAGAACACCCGCCGCCAAGAGACTCCGCCTGCTACTGACCGCCGCCATCTGGGACCGAGCACCCCAAAGGCAGCTTCAAGGAGTTCCCTGGCATGGCACTTCTTCAAACAATGTGCTGACGACAAGACCCGAGTGGTTTGCACGCTGTGCCATCAGAGCCTGAAGCGAGGCATTAACGTTCTGAACCTGAGCACAACCTGCATGACCAGGCACCTGCATGCAAAGCATGAACTGCAGTGGAGTAAACACCTTAAAACCAAGGAAGTCACTCAGGCTCCCCCTGCTACCTCTTCTGCTGCTGCCGCCTCGGCCTATTCTGCTGCTGCCGCCTCGGCCTCTTCCTCCGCCTCTGGAGGAACGTTGGCACCTGCCGCCCAGCAAACAGGGGATGTACCACCAACACCACCACCACCACCTCCGTCACCAAGCGTCTCAACCATGTCACACGCCAGCGTTCAGCTCTCCATCTCACAAACATTTGATAGAAAGCGTAAATTCCCACCTAGCCACCCTCGATCCCTGGCCCTGAATGCCAGCATTTCTAAACTACTGGCCTATGAAATGCTGTCATTTAGGCTGGTGGACACAGACAGCTTCAAACAGCTCATGTCGCTTGCTGTCCCACAGTATGTTGTTCCCAGCCGGCACTACTTCTCCAAGAGAGCCGTGCCTTCCCTGCACAACCAAGTATCCGATAAAATCAAGTGTGCACTGCGCAACGCCATCTGTAGCAAGGTCCACCTAACCACAGATACGTGGACCAGTAAGCACGGCCAGGGACGCTATATCTCCCTAACTGCACACTGGGTAAATGTAGTGGCAGCTGGGCCCCAGGCGGAGAGCTGTTTGGCGCACGTCCTGCCGCCGCCAAGGATCGCAGGGCAACATTCTTTGCCTCCTGTTGCCACCTCCTCCTTCTCGGCTTCCTCCTCCTCTTCTTCCACCTGCTCATCCAGTCAGCCACACACCTTCACCACCAACTTCAGCACAGCCCGGGGTAAACGTCAGCAGGCCATTCTGAAACTCATATGTTTGGGGGACAGGCCCCACACCGCACAGGAGTTGTGGCGGGGTATTGAACAACAGACCGACGAGTGGTTGCTGCCGGTGAGCCTCAAGCCCGGCCTGGTGGTGTGTGATAATGGGCGAAATCTCGTTGCAGCTCTGGGACTAGCCAATTTGACGCACATCCCTTGCTTGGCGCATGTGCTGAATTTGGTGGTGCAGAAGTTCATTCACAACTACCCCGACATGTCAGAGCTGCTGCATAAAGTGCGGGCCGTCTGTTCGCGCTTCCGGCGTTCACATCCTGCCGCTGCTCGCCTGTCTGCGCTACAGCGTAACTTCGGCCTTCCCGCTCACCGCCTCATATGCGACGTGCCCACCAGGTGGAACTCCACCTTGCACATGCTGGACAGACTGTGCGAGCAGCAGCAGGCCATAGTGGAGTTTCAGCTGCAGCACGCACGGGTCAGTCGCACTACAGAACAGCACCACTTCACCACCAATGACTGGGCCTCCATGCGAGACCTGTGTGCCCTGTTGCGCTGTTTCGAGTACTCCACCAACATGGCCAGTGGCGATGACACCGTTATCAGCGTTACAATACCACTTCTATGTCTCCTTGAGAAAACACTTAGGGCGATGATGGAACAGGAGGTGGCCCAGGAGGAGGAGGAGGAGGATGAGGAAGAGGGGTCATTTTTAGCACTTTCAGGCCAGTCTCTTCGAAGTGACTCAGAGGGAGGTTTTTTGCAACAGCAGAGGCCAGGTACAAATGTGGCCAGCCAGGGCCCACTACTGGAGGACGAGGAGGACGAGGATGAGGAGGAGGTGGAGGAGGATGAGGATGAAGCATGGTCACAGCGGGGTGGCACCCAACGCAGCTCGGGTCCATCACTGGTGCGTGGCTGGGGGGAAAGGCAGGACGATGACGATACGCCTCCCACAGAGGACAGCTTGTCCTTACCCCTGGGCAGCCTGGCACACATGAGCGACTACATGCTGCAGTGCCTGCGCAACGACAGCAGAGTTGCCCACATTTTAACCTGTGCGGACTACTGGGTTGCCACCCTGCTGGATCCACGCTACAAAGACAATGTGCCCACCTTACTTCCTGCACTGGAGCGTGATAGGAAGATGCGCGAGTACAAGCGCACGTTGGTAGACGCGCTACTGAGAGCATTCCCAAATGTCACAGGGGAACAAGTGGAAGCCCAAGGCCAAGGCAGAGGAGGAGCAAGAGGTCGCCAAGGCAGCTGTGTCACGGCCAGCTCCTCTGAGGGCAGGGTTAGCATGGCAGAGATGTGGAAAACTTTTGTCAACACGCCACAGCTAACTGCACCACCACCTGATACGCAACGTGTTAGCAGGAGGCAACATTTCACTAACATGGTGGAACAGTACGTGTGCACACCCCTCCACGTACTGACTGATGGTTCGGCCCCATTCAACTTCTGGGTCTCTAAATTGTCCACGTGGCCAGAGCTAGCCTTTTATGCCTTGGAGGTGCTGGCCTGCCCGGCAGCCAGCGTTTTGTCTGAACGTGTATTCAGCACGGCAGGGGGCGTCATTACAGACAAACGCAGCCGCCTGTCTACAGCCAATGTGGACAAGCTGACGTTCATAAAAATGAACCAGGCATGGATCCCACAGGACCTGTCCGTCCCTTGTCCAGATTAGACATTAACTACCTCCCCATAACCATATATTATTGGACTCCAGGGCACTTCCTCATTCAATCCTATTTTTATTTTCATTTTACCATTATATTGCGATGCTACCCAAAGTTGAATGAACCTCTCCTCTGCCTGTGTGCTAGGCCTAAATATATGCCAATGGACTGTTGCAGTGGTGGCTGACATGAAGCCTGATTCTCTGCTATGACATGCAGACTAATTCTCTGCTGACATGAAGCCAGATTGTCTGTTACGGGACCTCTCTCCTCTGCCTGGGTGCTGGGCCTAAATTTATGACCATGGACTGTTGCAGTGGTGGCTGACGTGAAGCCTGATTCTCTGCTATGACATGCAGACTGATTCTCTGCTGACATGAAGCCAGATCGTCTGTTACGGGACCTCTCTGCTCTGCCTGTGTGCTAGGCCTAAATATATGCCAATGGACTGTTGCAGTGGTGGGTGACGTGAAGCCTCATTCTCTGCTATGACATGCAGACTGATTCTCTGCTGACATGAAGCCAGATTGTCTGTTACGGGACCTCTCTGCTCTGCCTGTGTGCTAGGCCTAAATATATGCCAATGGACTGTTGCAGTGGTGGGTGACGTGAAGCCTCATTCTCTGCTATGACATGCAGACTGATTCTCTGCTGACATGAAGCCAGATCCTCTGTTACGGGAGCTCTCTCCTCTGCCTGGGTGCTGGGCCTAAATTTATGACAATTGACTGTTGCAGTGGTGGGTGACGTGAAGCCTGATTCTCTGCTATGATATGAAGACTGATTCTCTGCTGACATGAAGCCAGATTGTCTGTTACGGGACCTTTCTCCTCTGCCTGGGTTCTGGGCCTAAATTTATGAAAATTGACTCTTACAGTGGTGGGTGACGT
This sequence comes from Bufo gargarizans, assembly GCF_014858855.1. Lineage (NCBI taxonomy): Eukaryota > Metazoa > Chordata > Amphibia > Anura > Bufonidae > Bufo > Bufo gargarizans. The sequence goes on from NC_058088.1 coordinate 54,962,501, forward strand.
GAAGCCTGATTCTCTGCTATGATATGAAGACTGATTCTCTGCTGACATGAAGCCAGATTCTCTGTTACGGGACCTCTCTCCTCTGCCTGGGTGCTGGGCCTAAATTTATGACAATGGACTGTTGCAGTGGTGGCTGACGTGAAGCCTGATTCTCTGCTATGACATGCAGACTGATTCTCTGCTGTCATGAAGCCAGATTGTCTGTTACGGGACCTCTCTGCTCTGCCTGTGTGCTAGGCCTAAATATATGCCAATGGACTGTTGCAGTGGTGGCTGACGTGAAGCCTCATTCTCTGCTATGACATGCAGACTGATTCTCTGCTGTCATGAAGCCAGATTGTCTGTTACGGGACCTCTCTGCTCTGCCTGTGTGCTAGGCCTAAATATATGCCAATGGACTGTTGCAGTGGTGGGTGACGTGAAGCCTCATTCTCTGCTATGACATGCAGACTGATTCTCTGCTGACATGAAGCCAGATTGTCTGTTACGGGACCTCTCTGCTCTGCCTGTGTGCTAGGCCTAAATATATGCCAATGGACTGTTGCAGTGGTGGGTGACGTGAAGCCTCATTCTCTGCTATGACATGCAGACTGATTCTCTGCTGACATGAAGCCAGATTGTCTGTTACGGGACCTCTCTGCTCTGCCTGTGTGCTAGGCCTAAATATATGCCAATGGACTGTTGCAGTGGTGGGTGACGTGAAGCCTCATTCTCTGCTATGACATGCAGACTGATTCTCTGCTGACATGAAGCCAGATTGTCTGTTACGGGACCTCTCTGCTCTGCCTGTGTGCTAGGCCTAAATATATGCCAATGGACTGTTGCAGTGGTGGGTGACGTGAAGCCTCATTCTCTGCTATGACATGCAGACTGATTCTCTGCTGACATGAAGCCAGATTGTCTGTTACGGGACCTCTCTGCTCTGCCTGTGTGCTAGGCCTAAATATATGCCAATGGACTGTTGCAGTGGTGGGTGACGTGAAGCCTCATTCTCTGCTATGACATGCAGACTGATTCTCTGCTGACATGAAGCCAGATCCTCTGTTACGGGAGCTCTCTCCTCTGCCTGGGTGCTGGGCCTAAATTTATGACAATTGACTGTTGCAGTGGTGGGTGACGTGAAGCCTGATTCTCTGCTATGATATGAAGACTGATTCTCTGCTGACATGAAGCCAGATTGTCTGTTACGGGACCTTTCTCCTCTGCCTGGGTTCTGGGCCTAAATTTATGAAAATTGACTCTTACAGTGGTGGGTGACGTGAAGCCTGATTCTCTGCTATGATATGAAGACTGATTCTCTGCTGACATGAAGCCAGATTCTCTGTTACGGGACCTCTCTCCTCTGCCTGGGTGCTGGGTAGTGTTGAGCGCGAATATTCGAAAAGCAAATTTTTTTCGCGAATATCGCAACTTCGCGATTTCGCGAATATTTCGAATATAGTGCTATATATTCGTAAAAACGAATATTCGTTTTTTGTTTCCCCCCCCCCCCCCACAAAATTACAGTACACATATAATTGATTGTTTCCCAAAGGTCCAACAGCTCAGATCTTACTCACATTGCCTAGAAAGTGATTGAGGCGCGAATCTTCGTAAGGCGATTTTATTAGCGCACATGCGAATATCGGCACGTCCCAGAACAGAGGCAAAGGGCTTTGCATTCATACATTAGTGAATTGAGTTGCGAATCTTCGTAAGGCGATTTTATTAGCGCACATGCGAATATCTACACTTGTCCCAGAACAGAGGCAAAGGGCTTTGCATTCATACATTAGTGATTGAATTGAGCTGCGAATCTTCGTAAGGCGATTTTATTAACGCAAATGCAAATATCTACACTTGTCCCCAGAACAGAGAGGCAAAGGCCTGTGCATTCATATAGTATAGCACCATATTCGCGAATACGTAGAACTTCGTAAAAGTCGATTTACGAATATTCGTATTTTTTATTTTACTTTCCACCTTACAGATTACATTGATCTGTACTCTGTCAACTACTGTCATCACCCCCCACTGTATCTCGATTGATTCCCAAAAGTCTCACATTCCCTAGAAAGTGATTGAGGTGCGAATCTTCGTAAGGCGATTTTATTAGCGCACATGCGAATATCTACACTTGTCCCAGAACAGAGGCAAAGGGCATTGCATTCATACATTAGTGATTGAATTGAGTTGCGAATCTTCGTAAGGCGATTTCATTAGCGCACATGTGAATTTTGCATAGCATATGTATTATGCGATAATTCGAATTATCGCATATGCGAAATAATAACGAATTTGAATAATCGCGAATATTTTACGAATATTCTTTCGAATATTCACAAAATTTCGCGAATTCGAATATGGGACATGCCGCTCAACACTAGTGCTGGGCCTAAATTTATGACAATGGACTGTTGCAGTGGTGGGTGACGTGAAGCCTGATTCTCTGCTATGACATGCAGACTGATTCTCTGCTGACATGAAGCCAGATTGTCTGTTACGGGACCTCTCTCCTCTGCCTGGGTGCTGGGCCTAAATATATGCCAATGGACTGTTGCAGTGGTGGCTGACGTGAAGCCTCATTCTCTGCTATGACATGCAGACTAATTCTCTGCTGACATGAAGACAGATTCTCTGTTACGGGACCTCTCTCCTCTGCCTGGGTGCCGGGGCCTAAATATCTGAGAATGGACTGTTCCAGTGGTGGCTGACGTGAAGCCTCATTCTCTGCTATGACATGCAGACTAATTCTCTGCTGACATGAAGACAGATTCTCTGTTACGGGACCTCCCTCCTCTGCCTGGGTGCTGGGCCTAAATATATGCCAATGGACTGTTGCAGTGGTGGCTGACGTGAAGCCTCATTCTCTGCTATGACATGCAGACTAATTCTCTGCTGACATGAAGACAGATTCTCTGTTACGGGACCTCCCTCCTCTGCCTGGGTGCTGGGCCTAAATATATGCCAATGGACTGTTGCAGTGGTGGCTGACGTGAAGCCTCATTCTCTGCTATGACATGCAGACTGATTCTCTGCTGACATGAAGCCAGATTCTCTGTTACGGGACCTCTCTCCTCTGCCTGTGTGTGTGCTGGGCCTAAATATATGCCAATGGACTGTTGCAGTGGTGGCTGACGTGAAGCCTCATTCTCTGCTATGACATGCAGACTGATTCTCTGCTGACATGAAGCCAGATTCTCTGTTACGGGACCTCTCTCCTCTGCCTGTGTGTGTGCTGGGCCTAAATATATGCCAATGGACTGTTGCAGTGGTGGCTGACGTGAAGCCTCATTCTCTGCTATGACATGCAGACTAATTCTCTGCTGACATGAAGACAGATTCTCTGTTACGGGACCTCCCTCCTCTGCCTGGGTGCTGGGCCTAAATATATGCCAATGGACTGTTGCAGTGGTGGCTGACGTGAAGCCTCATTCTCTGCTATGACATGCAGACTGATTCTCTGCTGACATGAAGCCAGATTCTCTGTTACGGGACCTCTCTCCTCTGCCTGTGTGTGTGCTGGGCCTAAATATATGCCAATGGACTGTTGCAGTGGTGGCTGACGTGAAGCCTCATTCTCTGCTATGACATGCAGACTGATTCTCTGCTGACATGAAGCCAGATTCTCTGTTACGGGACCTCTCTCCTCTGCCTGTGTGTGTGCTGGGCCTAAATATATGCCAATGGACTGTTGCAGTGGTGGCTGACGTGAAGCCTCATTCTCTGCTATGACATGCAGACTAATTCTCTGCTGACATGAAGACAGATTCTCTGTTACGGGACCTCCCTCCTCTGCCTGGGTGCTGGGCCTAAATATATGCCAATGGACTGTTGCAGTGGTGGCTGACGTGAAGCCTCATTCTCTGCTATGACATGCAGACTAATTCTCTGCTGACATGAAGACAGATTCTCTGTTACGGGACCTCTCTCCTCTGCCTGGGTGCCGGGGCCTAAATATCTGAGAATGGACTGTTCCAGTGGTGGGTGACGGGAAGCCAGATTCTCTGCTATGGAACCTCTCTCCAATTGATTTTGGTTAATTTTTATTTATTTAATTTTTATTTTAATTCATTTCCCTATCCACATTTGTTTGCAGGGGATTTACCTACATGTTGCTGCCTTTTGCAGCCCTCTAGCTCTTTCCTGGGCTGTTTTACAGCCTTTTTAGTGCCGAAAAGTTCGGGTCCCCATTGACTTCAATGGGGTTCGGGTTCGGGACGAAGTTCGGATCGGGTTCGGATCCCGAACCCGAACATTTCCGGGATGTTCGGCCGAACTTCTCGAACCCGAACATCCAGGTGTTCGCTCAACTCTAGTCCTAACTCTATGGGTTACTAAGGTTGTAGAATTAAAATCCAGTGCAAATTGTCCTGTAAACAATATGACCCACCTCATAAAGTGGCCACACACCTCGGATAGCTTTCTTATGACTCCACCATACACATAACCACATGGCTCAGCCGAGCATGTTCTCAAAAGAGAGAGGAGGCTAAGCCATGGTCAGGCACTTCTAGGGCCGCTTATCATACTTGAATTAACCCCTTAGTGACCAAGCCTGTTTGGGCCTTTATGACCAAGCATTTTTCTTCCTTTTTTCATGGTCTCGTTCCAAGAGCTATAACTTTTTTATTTTTTCATCTATATAGCTTTATGAGGGCTTGTTTTTTACGGGACAAGTTGTAGTTTCTAATGGCACCATTTTGGGGTACGCATAACTTTCTGATTCATTTTTATTAACTCTTTCTGGGAGGGAGAGGGGGAAAAATAGCAAAACTGCCACTGCGTTTTTACATTATAAATTTTACGGCGTTCATTTTTCGGTACAAATAACATAATATCTTTATTCTATGAGTCAGTATGATTACAGTGATACTAAATACTTATAATTTTTTTTAAGTTTTACAACTTTTTTTTCCAATAAAACCCCTTTTATTAACCAAAAAAATGATTTTGCATTGCCACTTCACAAGACCCATAACTTTTTTTTTTCTATGGAGTTGTGTGAGGGCTTGGGACAACTTGTATTTTTCATTGGTATCATTTTGAAGTAAATGCCGCTTTTTGATCGCTTGTTATTACGTTTTTTTTGGTGGAAACTAAGAATAAATGAGAAATTCAGACTTTTTTTTTTTTACGGCGTTCACCATAGGGGATAATTGATGTAATATTTATGTAGTCCGGGTTGTTACAGACGCGGCAATACCAAACATATGGGGGATATTTTCTTTTTGCAATTTTTTTCATTGAAAAGTGTATTTTCAATGGAAAAAAAAAGCATATTTTTTATTTTATGGATTTTTTTTATTTAATAAATGTGTATTTCTTTTCTATTTTTTTTACTACTTATAAGTCCCACAAGGGGACTATAATATACAGTATTTTGATTTATTTTAAAATGCATTGCATTATCTCTATAATACATTACATTTCAATAGCAATGCCATTCAAAGGTTGACCAGCAGGCTGCGCCAGAGAGGCACAGCCTGCTGGAGAGAACTGAAGACAAGCTCGGGGCCCTGATCAGAAGCGAGGTAGGCTTTACAACACATCAGCACCCCACAATCGCATTTTCGGGGTGCTGATGGGAGACAGAAGGAGTCCGCTCCCTCTGTCACCACTTTACCACTTTACATGCAGCGGGCGCCATTGCGCCCGGCATGTAAAGGGTTAAACAGCCCGGATCGGAACTTCTGCCGGTCAGGGCTGTTAGAGCAGGGCCCCGGCTCTCATGTGAGAGCCGGGTCCGCGCTCCCCGCTGCACTGGAGACCCGTGCAGCGCTTAGACTGGGCCGCCGTAAAAACGCGGCGTCCCAGCCGAAGGCCCCTTAGTGACCGCCGTAAAAAGGCATATGGGTGGTCACTAAGGGGTTAAAAAAGCATTAACCATGTTGAAGATCCTTCTTTTACCCAACAACTGCAGAGAAGAGTCATGAAATCCCCAATAAATATTTGATGGTCATTCAGTCCCTCAAAAATCCAAGGGTTTGGCATCTAATGTATTTGCCTACCTTTAGGATACACAAATCACTGCAAAAAATGCACCAAAATGATACGCAACTGACAATACTAGCTAATTTCTCAGGCCGATGTTAAAAGCTGAGAACTTTGCCAATATCTTCCAGTCAGAAACATATCGGAGCCCTTCATGCACCACTCAACTGCCCGTGGTGTGTGAACAGGGTCTGAACAGTGCTAGAAACCAACTCACAGCCAGACTCTCACATGCCTCCATAGTGGTATCACCAATGCACTGTGAGGTAGGATAAAGCTGTGAGCCGCACCCACAACAGACCATGTGACACAGAAGCTACCAGGTGCAAAAGAATGTTACCAACAAAATAAAGTGGCACATTCCATACCATCTTCATACCATCTCTGATGGCGATACACATGTTTAGGTGGCCAACCTATATTTTGTCATATTGATAAAAGGCTTTAGGTCTTGCCACTAAAGCTTAAAAACAAGCAATAGAACAAAAAAGTATCTAAGTATAAGAAGAACTTAATATTCTTTTGTATCATGGGAAATTCAACTGAGAATCTTTGATTTTGATTTACTATGAAGGAAGAAAATATCAAGATTCATCAATGATCTGAAGAACAGTATGGCACATCCATATAACTGCCAATTAGTAACATGCCAACTATATTCTTATGAGATAAAACCAGAATCAATTTACCCTCATGTGATAGTCCTCAGAAAGTAGACATTTTACTTGTATGCCCTATATCTGTCAGAGATTTGGAGATTCTTGTTCTTTCTGTCCAATTATCCTTTTAAAGAGTTTCCACATACTTATTCTTGAATTTTCGAATCTCCTTGTTACTGGGAATATTAGAAATCGTAGGAGCGCATTAAACCAGGTATAGCCATATTATCAAGATATTCATATTTTATTTTTTTCCAGATACCAGTGTTGCCAAGATGGGAGCAGTGGCTAGCCATACGTTTCTTCTTGAGTGGCCAATTCAAGACAAATGTTGTATTGCCTATGATTTCCATGAGCTTTATGAAGGCATATGAAAAGGGGTTACCCTGATGAGACAATCTCTTTAACATTCACACTACTGAGGATAAATAGAGAACAAGAAATAGAAGAAACCACCTGTATATGGCTCAATACTAAAAACCACAATTTTAGGTAACTAAAGGATTTATAATATATAGATGTGTTCTTCCTTAACTTTCCTCTTGGCTCAACATATGGGAACCGTCCTGTCACGTGACCCGGGTGAAAATGCCAAGGGTCGATAAATTTCACGCACTAAATCTTTCACGCCCCTACACACAGACCTTAGATAAAACCTAGGACATACCCTGTCATAGCCTTTCATGCACCCCAACATGCTGCCACCATCTATAACATTTAAATTAATACACCAATTAAATGGGGGCCCATAGAAAACCCCACAGCGCCCCACTCACAAGCAGGCTCACAGTAGCAGAGGCCACACTTATAGCAAATACACAGTTCCGCAAACTTAACTTATACATTTAAAAACAGAGGTTACTGGGCTCATTCAGGGAACAAATCAAAACCATTATAGGTGTGCTTTAATTTACTAAAAAGGTACAGTACTTAGTTACAAAATTTACGAGAAATAAGAGACATCCATAAATGTGCACAGAACAGTTATAAAAATAAAAGGATAAAAACTGAAATGTTCTTACTACTCAATTAATTGTGTGATCAGAGTTCATTCTGGTTTCGGGAGATAGGAGCACCCAATGTTGATCGGATCCCCAAATTGTGTCAATGAAATGTTCTCAATCTTTCATTTTTATCCCGATTTAGCAGAGGGTGGAGCTGAGAGGAGTCTCCCACCCATCCTTGGTCCAGCCTTCTAGGAAGGCCCTCATTACCTGTACAGGCTCCACCTTCCTTACTTAGCTGGTCAACATGAAATATTAATAAAACATGTCTTCCCGTCCACACTAATGGGCATTCGGGCCCTGACATGTGACACATATTTTATCAGGCTGATCATTTTGATATCACATATGGCCGGTGTTGGTTTCCCATAAGGTGAGATTCTGGTTATATAGGAATGCTAGCTGTCAGGGTTGGGATGTTTGGACTCGCTACAATGCCCACATTATACAGAATGCATTAATGATAACAATAGTTTATATGTAAGTTGTATCAGAGATGAGTTATTGGTTATGAGATGTCCTTTCACTGTTTACACTTGCACTATGTCCTTGGGCTCGTCACATTTCCTTGCATGCTTGCTGCAGTCTCTAAATTGTACTGATTCATGGAGATCCCAGAGGTCAATGTCACAACCTTACCTGTCCGCGCTCCAGCAGTGAGATCTTTGGTGCGGCTCAGCCGAGGGGAAAGATACTGCTAGGCCCCTCTCCTGGTGATGCGACAGTGTCATTAGCAACTAGATGCAATGCTCTTTCTCCCTATAGCAGGCGTGCCCTGGAGCAGAGGAGCATTGAACTAATTATTCAGCTGATCTCTCCTGTGTGCTACTGTCCTAACTAATGGAGTCATGGACCTATCAGGTTCTGATCCTGGGACTCAGTGCTCTATTTAATCCCTTCCGGCAGTACACCCTTGACAATTATACGTTTTCCTTGCTGTGCTCCAGTTGCTATTTCACTGTTTGGTTTGTTACTATTGGATTTGACTTTGGCTTGACTTGGACCTCTCTCTCTGCTCTTTGATTTGGTACTGAATTGACCTTTCGGCTTTGACCTTTTCTTGCACGACCTTTATCTGGCTGTGGCTGTCTGTTTCTGGGTTTCAGTTGTGTGAACAGGTCCCTGCGGTTTTTACTGTGGTTACTTGGTTTCACTGCCTTCATTTATCGGCATAGGAACAGTCGACAAGTTGTGGACTTGCTGCTTAGGGCTTGCTCTGCAGGTAGGCAGGGACAGTTGGTTGGTTGCCAGTTAGGGCTCACCGAGTATGTGTGTTTCCCTGCCTACTGTGCTGAGAGTCGGATTCTGACTAGTCAAACTTTTACAGCCTATCCTAAGAAAATTCATCATGCTAAAGCCTCAGAAAATGTTTTAAAACAAGCGCAATGGGTCAAAGGGGTGAGTGTGTGTGTGTGGCCAGATGGGAGTAATAGTACTCCTTGAGATGTGCAGTGATGAGGAAGGGAACACCTTTTACTTCCTTCGGGGAACTCTCTGGTTTTAGGATTCTTTTGACACATTTGAGGTACATAGCTTTGGTGTTGGTGACTATGAGGTGAAAGACAGGGTCCCCTGGTGCAGATATGAACATGCAGTGTGACGGTGCAGGAAATAAGCAGGCCATATTTTCAACAAACAGTTCTTCAAGTTCAAGTTCAAAAGCATTGGACACCATTCTCAGCAGGCATGGACTACACAAGTGCAATGTGTCACTGATGTCACAGATGTCACAGCTTTCACAGCTGCAGTAAGAATGAGTCTTTTTACAACACTTCACTAGCTGACTGGTACTGTACGTAAGTAGTGTTGAGCGAATCGAAGGTAAACAAATTGACTTCGATCTGAATTTCAGTAAAAATTGGATTTGCCACAAAGCCTAATTTCCTGATGATTCATGGCAACAAATCAATTTTTCCTGAAATGGCGGTAAAAAAAAATTTGCTCATTGAGGTGCCATCAGTGGCATCTTGATTGAAGAAAACATGCCAAATCTTGTGCGCACTTATGTGTGACTTCACGACGTCACCACGGCCGGGTGCAGTGATGACGTCACTATGTCCACCCAGCGTGATAGAAACATAGAACCTATCGGCAGATAAGAACCATTTGGCCCATCTAGTCTGCCCAATATACTGAATACTATGAATAGCCATTGGCTCAATCTTATATGAAGGATGGCCTTACGCCTATCCCATGCATGCTCGCTAGAGATTTGGGGCGTTTTCTTCAGTCAAGTTGACCGTACTAGCCTCTCAGCAAGCAAATGGATGAGGTATATATTTATTTTTCTAACCACTGACTGACCTCTCCATTTGATGGTCAGATTCCGCGATCAATGTTGAACGTGTTAATTCTTTACCACGAAGCACAAGGAAATTCGGCTTCGCAGCAAATAGAATTTCCATGAAATTCAGATCGAAGTCTACTACAAATACTTTAATTTGCTCAACACTAGAGACCACATACAATGGCCGCTCTGACTGATACACACGATGCCATTCATTGTAATTGATACTATGGTACTTTGTAAAGCTTTTGACCTGCTGGTACTTCCTTCCCCTCTAACGAATCTTCCCATAGAAGTGTAAAAATAAGGAATACCGTTCTGTACTCACATTTACACTCGGTAACATGCTTGAAATGGGATTAACGTTTGCTGAATGACAAATCTAAATGGCAGGCAATTTAAAGGAATGAAGAGTGACATATCATGATCATTTCCATCGTGTGGCTCAGAAGCCTCATCAATTCAGATTACATTAGGGAATGTTTAAACTAAATGTTCACTCATTTGGCATACTCTCCAGCACAATTATTCTTCAGTTGATTTAGTGCACTTGCTGAAAATAAAGGAATCCTATTTATTGCGCTATACTGGAAGGAGAACAATTACTGCCACATGTGTCTTCGTTTTCAGCAAGGTTTTAAAAATCCCCGAACAATTGAGAACTCAATAAAGGATGCATTTACTGCCGGAGGTGTAAAAAAATCTTCATAGGCCTGAAGCATCTTTTATCTGCTTTGGAGACACATGACTATTAGGAGTGAATTTTCTCTTCTGCTTTTCTTTTTTTTTTTAGCAGCAGATACAATACGGTGCAGGGACAAACAAAGGGACACAAACATTTACATAACGGAGACACAAAAGAGGCTGTGATCCTCCGACTTTCCCTGCTGGAGAATGTGCATAGAAGATTAGGAGTAATGGAGGCGACACCTGTTAAAAGAAGCTGTAGTAGATCTGTGATTAGGAAAGGTTCTCTATAAGGTTAGGTGATACAGGGCAGTTTGGTGGAAATCCAGCGGAAATCCAATGTTTTACAGTAATATTTCCAAAAGAATAGCCCCATGCTGGATTAGTGGAGAATATACAGACATAGCAATCTTTACCTTGAAAAAAACATTATAATGTGTTTGCAGCAAACTTTAAATTGACTTTTAATGGTTTCAGTTGTGTTAGGCGTCAATTAAAAGTTTGATGCTAAACTGCATTAAGTATTAAGTTAATGATTGCTACATCTGTATCTGATTGTTTGGACTGTTAGATCTCTAGCAGAGGATCTTTGGTGATCTACTGTACTGGAGTGTGTGGATGCCATTGTGTAAAGGCCAGCACCATAAAGTACAGTTGCTGTTGCCAGTTAAGGTCATCCGAATGTTGGTACTAACATTCAGATATTGAACCAAATCCCACTAATTCGGGGTACCAGCAGTGAGACCAATAAAGCTTTAGGGAATGCTAGCTCTCATTGAGGAGATCCTGTGTATTGAGCTTTACAGGCAAATCTCCTTGGGGGAAAAAATGCAACTAAACTCTCTTCGAGAAGGAAGGAAACTGTGCCACCTGTAGACAGCAGAAAACAAACAGTGTTTCGTCTTTCTTGGGGATAGCTAATTTGCATATTTTCTTCCCATGGTACACTGCCTGTAAGACTCATTATACCAGCTGAATTTCTTCAGTAAGTACTAGTACCCCTCAAGGTACTGGCTAGTCAACCAGCACCCAACTGTGTACTGACAAAGGACAGGAACCAAGAAATTGCCTTATGGGAGTCTGTAGTTTGGCAGATATCTATAGTTTTGTTTCAAGGCTCCTCCATGGATCAGGCATTGTCATATAGGTTAGCTTCTTAGAGGTGGCACTAGGATACTTAGCTTGCTTTTGGAGAACCATTTGCCTCCAAATCTGAGATACCAGCAGAAATTAGTTACGTTTAAAGTACATTAGGAATGGATACCTATGTGTGATGTGTATATCCTTGAATTACCAAACTTCAAATTGTTTGGACTTTGGAGTATACAAATATGCAGCCCCTTAGTGGTCCATGCTGGATTATTGAAATTCCTAATGCATGGTTCAATGCCTGTTTTGAAGTGCAACGGTCCATTCAAACAGCTGTTCTAGCCCCCCTTGGACTTGGACCACAGCTGAACTAATATTAATAGCTAATACAGGAAAACCACAGAATGTAAAGTAAAGAATATGTCATTATTATTTTTTCTGGTCCTTCTAATGGGTCCTCCAACTTCTAAAACCCATTTTAATCTAACCTTTTAAGTTATATTGAATGTACAGAGGGGGTCCCCTCTTCAGGATCCTCATTTCTTAGCTGAAATGGTTTAAAAAAGATTCATTAAAAATAATAATTCTGGAGGACCTCTGCTCATCTCCAATAATGTGAATGGACACCTTGCTTAATTTCACCTGTGCTGTGGCGCTCCAAGACTACTGACCTCTTCATTCCCGTTTTCCCTACAAATCAGGGGGACACCTTGTGATCAGCTTTTTTGTCTTAGTCTCCTAACCAACAACAATTGACCAAACTGGAGATCCCGTTCAAGACTCATACATTTTTTGTCAATAATAATTTCTTTTCAAATGCCTTTTGATATACGATCCTCATATTCATGGAAATGATGCAAAATAAATCCTCCTAATTTAATTTATAATAAGGTTTGATAGACGCAAGCAACAATATATACAGCCATCAAAGACAATAGTATATTATTGGGAAATATACATCAGAATGATCGAGTTACCGCAGAGACGAACCATCAGAGAAAATTTATTTCTCTGAGTTTCTATTTGTGTGCTCATAAAATATTGATGTGATGTGCCGAATAAATTGTGGCACTAATCATTTTAGCAGGAATCAATCTGTATATTATTACAGGACAAGATAGATAGAAATAATGGCTAAATATTGGGCCTTACACAGTTCATAAATGTTACACATGATGTGTCAATGGCAAGGACTTAGACTTCATGCCTTCCTTTGGGTGCAATGGTCCCATAATGGTCAAATAGGCTAAGCATTGTGTGATGTTCCTGGAGCTGTGTATTATAGCTGCTTCCCTGCTCCTCATTGCATGGACACATGCTAGTACCCATTGCTGCCACTGTTTCTGTCCTATTTTAGAGAAATCCAGCTCTATCTGGCTGTAGGTACTTGCCTAAGATTAAATCGGTTTGAGTGCATATCCCAAATTAAAGTGGTATTTCAGCTTAAATTATTAAAGAGGCTGTCAGCTTTTTTATATTGATGACCTATTCTCAGTATACGACTCCTGCCGATCAGCTGTTTAAAGAGAACGCCGCACTGTGTCACTTACGCCCCCCCCCCTCTAATATTGATGACCTACACATATTCGGAGGATAGGTCATCAATATAAAAAAGCAGACAACCCCTCATCTATCCACTCTTCACCAGAAGCAAGATTGGTGGTACCATGCCACTCCATTCAAAGCCTATGGCACTGAAGGAAACAGTCAAGAGCTATAGACATTGAATGGAATGGCATGGTGCATGTCCATTAAAACTCCTAGGCGTGATCTTGCAGCTGGAGAAGGGAGAAGGACCAGGCAATGAGATGGGGCCCCGGGAGTTCAGACTACCACCAGAAATTTTCATCAATCCATTTTATAGGTGATAAATTATTCAGGCTGGATTAAGGTCATCAGTGCTCCAATTCAATATGGTCAATACTGTAAACTTACGGTATAGGTCTTAATCCTAAGAATGCCTAGAAATGCTATTGTTTCTTCAAACTAATTACTAGGGGTTAAGAAAGATCCATTAAGACTGAACTATCATGTGAAAACCTATATTTCTCTGAAAATGAATATCTATCATAGCCTGTTTATACTTGATAGTAATAATCTTTTTTACACCCGCTGAGAGGGAGGACAAACTGAACTACTATAGAGACATCCTATGTACTCAGTTGGCCGCTGCCTATCTGCGCCATCATCCATCCTCTCGCAGGTCTGACCAGGGGGCCCTCTGCACTCACGTTTCTCTGCCATGGCTTCTGTGGACGGGTGGGGGCTGGTAGGAGCAGTTCTAGCTTCATCAGCAGCAACTTGAGTTTAGAGTCGCTGATGAGCAGATTTCTTCACCCTCCTAGTGAAGAAACTACTCCCCAGCAGCAGCAGCTAGACCTGGAGCAGAACCTGAACCAGCAGGAGGTGGCATACTTGGACATCACCCTGCCACCCCACATTGAAGATCCACTGGACTACTGGGCAGCTAAACTGGATTTTTGGCCGCACTTGGCAGAGTTAGCCCTGCAAAAGCTGTCCTGCCCGGCCAGTAGTGTGGCATCAGAGCGGGTGTTTAGTGCTGTGTGGGCCATAGTTACCCCAAGAAGAACTCGCCTGTCCACCCAAGATGAATCAGGCGTGGATCAGCCAGGATTTCCATCCACCAATTCCGGATGCATCAGACTAAATCATCCATGGTGCCACACCAACACTTTGTCAAAAGATACCGGTTTCTTCTGGCTACCTGCCTCAGCTAATATTCTGATGCTGCCACCCGCCTGATGCCACACATCTGATGCCAAGTGCTCAATATTTCACCCACCATCTTTAGCTGGTACTGGTATTGCCACCCACCTCCCCACTCTGTCATCGGGTCACCCTGTGGTCTCCTGATGCTACTGCCACATCCACACTATGTCATTGTGCCACTCTTTGGCCTCCTGTTGCTGCTACAACCTCCACACTGCCATTGTGCCACCCTGTGGCCTCCTCATGATGCTGATGCTGCTGCCACCTCCACACTCTGTCATTGTGCCACTTTTTGTCCTCCTGATGCTGCTGCCACCTCCACACTGCCATTGTGCCACCCTGTGGCCTTCTCCTGATGCTGCTTCTGCCACCTCCAAACTCTGTCATTGTGCCACCCTGTGGCCTCCTCCTGATGTTGCTGCTGCCACCTCCACATTCTGTCATTGTGCAACTCTGTGGCCTCCTGATGATGATGCTGCCACCTCCACACTCTGTCATTGTGCCACTCTGTGGCCTCCTCCTGATGCTGCTGCTGCCACCTCTATACTCTCTCATTGTGCCACTCTGTGGCCTCCTGATGCTGCTGCCACCTCCAGACTCTGTCATCGGGCGACTCTGTGGTCTCCTTATGCTGCTTCCACCTCACCACTATGTCATAGGGCCACTTTGTGGACTTCTCATGCTGTTTCCACCCTCCCCACTTCATGACTGAGCCACTATTTTGCCTTTAGGTCTGACATTGACCCTTCTTTTGAGATGCACAACAGATCCTGTCTATGTAACAGCTCTAAGGCGGCCTGCATGACATGGTCCCTATTTTCCATCAGAATTGACCTATGATTTGGGATTCAAAAGCAGGAGTGGGTACAAATCACAGAAGACATGCAAATATTCCAGAACCCACACTTTTACTAAGTTATAACCAGAGTTTCAATTTACCTTGCAATCTATTTTTTATAGCTCCTGTTTGAGCCTTCAACACACTGAGAGTATTATGGCGACTGATCTTACCTCATAGAACTACTATCCCCACAATCCCTAGCTTTTTTTGCTGTGAGTTTGTGCTTGTTCATGAGTGTGGATAATTATTGATTGGCTGCCTGATATCACAGTCCGGTCACGCCCCCTTCTACTCAGTAATCAGCAGCACACTGACACGCCCTTTGTTTCACAAGACATTTAGCTAGAGAATTGATAGCAACACACTGAGCATGCTCGACCTAACAGAGGCTCAGAACTACAGGTCGATACTATGGTAATTTATGAAGAAACAGAATAGTAGCAGAGGAATAAAACTACTTTTATAACTACTGAACGGTAAATATGTGAAATTTACATTATATTAGGTCATTATTGATGATGAATTAGTATAAAACATAAGTTCAATTTATGGTAACCGATATACCCCTTTAAGGAAACAATGTATATTCCTTTCTATCACCATCCTATAATCCAGAATGTCTCCTAATCTGGCACCTTCGAGAATTTATGGATGTTGGATTAAAATAATTTGATAATAACAATATTTCATTATCGCCTGGTCCACCCTCTACATTCACCCTAACACAATTTTATATTTCCCTATCAATCTGGCTGCAAGCAATGACATTATTGCCTTGATCTATAAATTAAAATTCCGGGCATTTCCTTGAATACAGAAACATTAGCTCATGTGCAAATTGGATTTTTCAAAACTTAAACATCAGCATGTTGAACTAAATTGAAAGCTACAAAAAACAGCAAATTATTGTAACATTATTAATTTGGCCTGCTACGAAATTTCCATCAATTATATTTTCTTCCTTAAACTTTTGTGAATATATTATGCTGTAATTGGGGAAGTTTTCTTCTTCTACTTTACTTTATTTCATTCATTCTTGGGGAAGGATTAATGGATCTGCCGCATAAATCTGGTTACAAATAAAAATGAGGTCCAGTCGAGCAGCAATAAATTTTTGTTATAATTTAAGTCCAAACAGTTATTGCTTTATACTTTATAGTTAATGCATAGTGACAAATTCAATTGCGGGAAAATAAACAAGCTCATTGATAATATATGTAAATAATAAAAGCCTATTGTGAAAAAATTCCCTGCACTATCGCCTCCATTAAACCATACGCTATCTCAGATCCGAAAGAACATTGCAATTCTCTTAATACTGCAGCGCACAGAACTGCTTGACTTGTACTACTGATGAGCTTGCAATGGATGTGTAGTAACCATTATGCAAATAGGAATTATTATATTCATCTAAAGGTTTAGTTTTATGATCTTCATACTTGTTTTGTGTAGATCAGCGTTTTTGAAAAGAAAGTAATTCAACCACTGCACAGGCAGGGAAGAAATACTCTTAAAGTAAAGGTCTATCTTTTCACGTATAAGTTGCTATTAGGCCCAATAATAATTGCTAATCAATTTCTTATTATATTATTCATTATAACAGTTGAGGATATTTTTTTTCTGATACAGAGCTCTGAATTCTTTGCAATTAGATAAAGTGAAATGGTAAAATTGTTGATGCAGGAATCCACAACTAGGGAGATCTTAGAAGTTTAATGTTTATACATTGCAAAATATAATAATAATAATAATAATAATTAGCTTCACCAAACTTTGCCAAGAAATTTTATTTGTTTTGAATTCATTTATCACAAATCACTATAAACCTGGTATACCCAGGACAATCTGCCTAATCATATTCTTCCCACTTGGTGACCCAACCTCATTGTAAAGATGTGGAAGTGAAACTGCAGGGAGAGTGCAGGGAGACAGCAGGGAGAGTGCAGGGAGAGTGCAGGGAGAGTGCAGGGAGAGTGCAGGGAGAGTGCAGGGAGACTGCAGGGAGACTGCAGGGAGAGTGTGGAGATACTGTGGAGAGACTGCAGGGAGACTGCAGGGAGACTGCAGGGAGACTGCAGGGGGAGTGCAGGGAGAGTGCAGGGAGACTGCAAGGAGAGGGTATCGCTATGTACATCAGTGCAGCAATCCCTTCTGTTGGCTGTAGATTTACTGTGCATCAGTATTACAGGTCAATGTTACCATTAGGTCTAATGCAGGAGCTGTGTCAAAATGGCTCCCTAGTGGAACAAAATAAAGAAATAGGAGCACAGTCTAATACTGTATGGAGGTGGATCTCCGTACAGTATTATTCCGAAGTTTTGAATGAAGCAACTTCGGATGAGGCATCTGAACTGCGTTTCGCTCAACACTAGTGGCAGTAACAGTGACAGCAGTGACCCCATGAGAGAGTGGGGAGGGTGTCAGTAGTGGCAGTAAGGCTGTGTTCATAAAAATGTTTCTTTTCCCATTCCTCCAATCCATCAGAAGAAACAATTTTTTTTTTTAAGAAAGACGGATCCTGTATTTTAATCATCTGTAAGGCCTCTTTCAAAGTGTTTAATCAGTATTTGTAAGCCAAATGCAGGAATGGGTTCAAAACAAAAATTTAAATGTAATAGAAATGTTTTAATCTCTTTTGTGTTTTGGACCGACTCCTGCTTTTGGCTTACAAATACTGACCAAACACTGACCGTGTGAAAGAAGCCTTACGGATGCTCAAAATACAGGATCCTTTTTTTTTCTGTTCTTCTGATGGATCAGAAGAACGGAAAAATTAATGGTAATATGAATAGGCCAAACAGAAACAATAGTAGCTCCATATAGAGTGAAGAGGGGAGTCAGCAACAGTGGCAGTAGCAGTGAGAATAATGGCCCCATGACAGAGCGGGTGGGGGGCAGCAGAACTGGTAGTAAAACGGACTATAGTGGCCCCATGACAGAGTGAGGAGAACGAAAAAATGTGTAATAGCTTTGCTTTTTCCTCATTGCTGTCTTAAACTCCCCCCTCATCACTCTGTAAAGGGTCAACACCTTCAGATTTATATTTCTCACCATTTATATAATTGAAGAACATTTTAGGGTTTGTTTTACTCTCTTTGGCAATGAATCTCTCTGACTTCAGTTTGGCTGCTTTTATTTGTCTTTTAACTATTCTATTGTTTTCCTTATAGTTTTTCAGTGCTTCCTCACTACCCTCCTGTTTTAGTGATTTAAATGCTTTCTTTTTGTCATCTTTTTGCTTTCTTTACAATTCTATTTATCCATATAGTTTTTTTCTTGTTCCTTACACTTTTATTCCTATAAGGTATGTACCTCTCACAATTAGAGTTTAGGATGCTTTTAAAAATATCCCATTTTGTGGCCATTTTTATTTTTGAGGACTTTGTCCCAGTTAGTTAAGACAATGGCTTCTAATAGTTTATGTATCAATACATATATTAAAGGGGTTGTCTTGCCATGTCTTATGTTGATGACCTATCAGCACTCCTGCTGATCAAGTGCTTGAAGAGGAGGTGGCGCTCCATGCAAGCGCTTTTTCCTGATTATTATGTTGCCCATCATCTCGGAGGTTACAGCGGCGCAGTGTAATGACAAGTACTTGCTCAGTTCACTTGAATGGAGTGAGTAATTACACTACGCCGCTGCTCCACAGGAGACATTGTGAAGAGGATGCAGTACTTGCATGGAGCTCTGCCTCCTCTCCCTTGTGTCTATGGCCCATGTGTCTGCTGTAAAGCATATCTCTAAATGCAAGATGGCTGCCTCTGCAATCATGTCCAGTAGAGAGGAGCGAAGCTTAATAAAATTTGATTCGGCTGCTTCACCTAACTTTGAAAATAAATTCAACTTGTTATGGATTACTTTGTCACAATCGCTTTCCATTGTATGGAGTGGGCTCAATGACGGAGAACACGTGATCATGAAATCACCACGTACAACCAGTGTGATCATGTGGTGACGTCATCACGCTCGCTACAGGTCCTTTGGCGGATTTTCTTCAATAAAGACAGGAGCGGAAGGCCTCTCCGTGAGCAAGTGGATTAGGTGAGCATATATATATTTTTTTTTTATCCACCATTTTGGGAATAATTGATTCATTACTACAAAGTGCGAGGAAATTCGGCATTGTGACAAATAATTTTTTTTCCTGAAATTCGGATCGAAGTCCACCTTGGCTATTTTGATTCGCTCAACACTAATGTCCAGGAAATGGAATTTAAAAAAACAACCAAACAAAAAAAAATTATTAGAAAAAAGGAATGTGTCACTATCTGGCCTTAACTGGTAGATACAAATATTCTCTTTGTGAACGGGTAGCTGTGAGCCGAACTTTTGGCGGTCGCTTATCTCCTGGAAGGATTAGTAAATTTGCTCTGAAGATGCCGAAGCCGCAGAGTAGACTACCTGGTACATCAGAAAGTAGGTTTATCTGTATTTAAAGCTTCAGCTTCCAGCACTTCCCTTCCCTCTACTTCCACATGTCTGTCTCTCTCTTTATTATGCACACTCTCATATTTGTTATCTCCTTTGCGATTTCTAAAACCAGGGCGGTTTTGGAGTTCAGTGAGGAGACGGATGCAAATCAATGAACTGAAGAACTGGCAATAACCGCTTCAGTGCAGACGCTGAATATATTACTACAGTTATTTATGAGTAAGGTGACCAGGCCTTCCTTAATGCAGAGTGAAATATTTATGGTTTTTGCATTAAAAGGCTGGTCTGGTCATCTTATTTATAGAGTCTGTGGACTTCAAACCTATGACAAAATATTGGCACATTATTGTGAAAGGTGAAAAGCCCATTGATTTCTATAAATTATTACTAATAAATATATTTCAGAGTGGAGATGTATTATTATGTACAGGAAGCTAGCAAACCCCTAATTATATTCAGGGATGGAGAAGTGGAGATGTGCAGTACGCATTACTCAAGAGTTGCGTCTTGGGGGTTGGAGGACTTTACTTGTCAAGGGCGTACATACCATAGAGCAGGGATGTCCAACCTGAGGCTCTCCAGCTGTGGCAAAACTACAACTCCCAGCATGCCCGCACTGCTTACAGCTATCAACCTACAGCAGGGCATGGTGTGAGTTGTAGTTTTACAACAGCTAGAGAAGTCGCAGGTTGGCAATCCCTGCCATAGAGGAAGCCCCTGCAGATGCCACAGGGACAACAAGGGGGATTCCAACATTTCGGTTTAGCCCTCAGATTCATAAACACGTCCTTATATTGCACTGAACACAGTGTTGCTGCTCTGTGACCATGTCCTTGTGTGCCAGTAGATTGCATGTCCATGTATTATAGGTGGCGGTTCAGTAGTTAGCACAGGAGCCTTGCCGTGCTCGGGTCCTAGTTTCAACTCCCACTAAAGACAATCTCTGCATGGAGTTTGCATGTTCTTCCCATGTTTACGTGGGTTTTCTCCCACACTCTAAAGACATACAGTACTGAATGGGAACTTAGGGCTCATGCACAAGAACGTATGTATTTTGCGGTCTGCAAAAAACAGATCCGCAAAAAATGCGGATGACGTCCGTATGCATTCCCTATTTTGCGGAACGGAACAACTGGCCCCTAATAGAACAGTACTATCCTTGTCCGTAATGCAGACAATAATAGGACAAGTTCTATTTTTTGGTGGAATGGAAATACGGAAACGGAATGCACACGGAGTAACTATTTTTGGGGGGACCCATTGAAATGAATGGCTCCGTATACAGTCCGCAAAACCCCCCAGAAAAGACACGGAAATAAAATACGTTTGTGTGCATGAACCCTTGGATTGTGAGCTCCAGTGTGGACAGTGAGTGATGATAATGTCTGTAAAGCGCTGCGGAATATGTCAGAGCTATGCAAAGTAAATTATTATTTTAACCAAATCTCTTTTTATTGAGAAAAATGCAGACAAGCGGAGACTGCAAGTATAAATGGATTAACAGCATAAGCTTATGACAGCTATAATCACAATGCTGTGCAATTCAATGAATACAATTAATGTAAACAGTACACCAAAATCAACATTCTTAATATAGAGAAAACGAGAGTGGGGAAGGGAGAGGGGATATGGGCTCTGCTCTAATAATTAAACTTTCTGAAGTTCTTCCAGTGGTACCAAGTTTTGAGAAATTGAGAACGGGAATGTGTTTTACAATGTGATAATTCTTCGAACCTATAGATCTGATCTGATTTCTCAATCCAGGCAGAAATAGAGGGTGGTGACTCCCTTTTCAACAGTAAGGGTATCAGCAGTCGCGCTGCCGTAATGAGCATAGTCGGAAAGGTTGTATGAGAACTGTTAGGGCACCATAGAAGGACTAGTTTAGGGTCTAGCGTGATGTGAGAAGAACAGACCTCATTGATTAAATTTTCTATTTGAGGCCAGTAAGAGCATATTTTCCTACAATGCCACCAGATGTGGGATAGCGAGCCTGGTCCTACTCCGCCCCTCCAGCATAACTGCAAAATCTCTGGGTTGAGCTTATGTAAGAATTCTGGTGTTTTGTGCCACCTCGTGAGTAGGTGGTACAAGTTATCTTGGATTCTAATACAATGGTTAAAGCCATGTGAATGGGAGAGGATGAAGGCTTTATCCGGTTCGGAGAGACAAATAGAAAGCTCTGATTCCCAGGATTTAAAAAAATCGAGTTCAGGAGGTGAGGAGGAGAGCAGATCCCTGTACATTAAAGAAAAGGGTTTGCGAGGGGCTCAGGTCGCACTGAGCCTTTTCTCAAACCAGGTAGGGGAGTTAGGGTGGACGAGTGATAATTTGAGGGACTTAATGTCCCTTAGGAAGTTCCTAGAATGGAGAAAAGAAGTAGCCTTGGCTTTAGGTAGGTCAAGGATCCCATCCCAATCCAGAACACCATCTGGCCTAGCTATGTCTTGCAAGGTAAGACTCGTGAGTAGGGTCCAGACACCTGAAGGTTCCAGAATAACGGTATGGATAAAGGATTGTAAGAGATGTAATGGTAGCCTAGGGTTGGGGAAGTTGAGAGTATGGGTCTTGCAAAGTTTGGACCATTCTACCAACAAGCCTTTCCAAATTGGAGATATGCAAGTGTTGCTAGGGGAGCAGGAGTGGAGTCCCCACAGTACAAGTCTCTCTTTGTTGATGAGCAGGTTTTGCTCCAATTGGGAGCATAAGTTTGTGGTCTGACCAGAGAGGAGGGCCACACCTCTGCATAGTTGGAGAGCTATGTAATATAGGTATATGTCAGGAACGCCAAAGCCTCAGAATATCTTCTCTCAGAACATAAAAAGGGATCCTAGGCGATCTACCTCTCCAAAGAAAAGAGGAAAATACACAGCGTATTTCTATGAAGAAAGAATGTGGTAACCAAATTTGGAGTGCCTGGAGTAAATAGAGAAATGTGGGGACTATATAGGACTTAAGATAATTCTTCTTACCTATCCAAGAGATGAATGGGAGTTTCAGAGATTGTAGGTGTGATCTAGTGGAATTGAGTAGCGGGGCATAATTGAGGGAGAATAGGTCTTTAACAGATGCTGAGGTGTGGACACCTAGGAATGTTATGTCCCGAGGGGCCCATTTGAAGGTGCTGGTGTGCTTGAGAATTTTAACCATGCCGGTAGGGCAGAAGACTGTCACGGCCATGGTCATGGTCGTGACTCTTGAACCGCACGCTGTTGCCTGCGGTTTGTATGTAGGTGTTCAACCACAGGTGAGGGCCGCTAGTGTGCTGCCTCACTTGTGGTTGCCGCGGGCAACAAGTTATGTTGTACTGTTGCAGCCTAGCAGCCTGAGCTGTTGCTAGGCAGCTTGCTGTAAGTGCATGCGGTTGCACTTGGCTTGTGTGTTTATGTATGCACTTTGTATGTCTGGTGTGCACAAAGTCTTATGTTAGGTGTGCACTGTGACATTTCCCTTCACTGTAGCTGCCCGTGGCAACGTTTGGTTTATGTACATGTGGTGGCAGTGTCTCGGCCTTCTGGCTGACTCCCAGGACATGGTTGCCACCCATGTCGTTGCCTGCGGTAACAGCTGCTGTGTGTTGTGCATTTGGACACTTCCCCTTTAGTGGTTTCACTCCCTGTTAGTCTTGGAAGGGTTAATTCCCTCTCCTTGTGTGTCTGTGTGGGTGTGGCCACGTTGGGCTATAAAGTCTCTTTGCATATCAGTTGCTGAGGGGTTCTTCAGCCATGCTTTTCTGGAGACACTCTCCTGGTATTTAGATCTGCCAGTGGGGGCCACCCTTGTGGTCATAAACTAATTGTGATTCTTAAGTTTATGTGATGTCCACTTGATGTTTTCCTTGTTATGTTATGCACCTATGGATCTGGGTTCCTGTGTGTTTGTGTGTGTGCTGTGTCCACTGGTGTTTGGGTGTGGACACTTGCTGTATTGCACGGGATCCAGTCTGTGTGTCTGTGGCAGGTAGGTGTGGAAGTGCTTTTCATCCTCCTGCCATATCCATAGGCCGTTTATGTCCTCTTCCCTTTGCAGCTTGGCTAGTGAGACTCCTGTTCCTCTGTGCCTAGGAAGAACAGGTCGTCTTACCCTGCTCCTTGTTCCAGGGCAATCCTGAGGGCTAGCAGGGACCCCAAGGCATCCGGTGTATGAGTCCTCCCACCTTCAGGGTTGACTCATATGATTAGGAGTCAGGGTCAGTTTAGGGACGCGATAGGAGGTGACCTGCTCCCTAATACTGTCGTCCTGGCCAAGCAGCGCATAACATCTTCTGGCATCACACGGCTGAGAGTTTTCCCCATCCTCAGCCGTGACAGAGATGTTGAGGGCAAGGGATTTACTGTAGTTAATTTTAAAGTTTGAGATGAAGCCGAATTCGTCAAAAATGGTAAGGAGTTTAGGGAAGGATGTTTTGGGATTAGAGATCATGATCAAGAGGTCATCAGTTAAGGCAGCTGTCAAATGGTTTTGGGAGCCGACGGTAAAGCCCTTAATATCTGGGTCTTTGTGGATTTTACAGAGCAGCATTATCCATAACAATGACAAATAGGGCTGGGGAGAGTGAGTATCCCTGTCTCGTACCGTTAGAGATGGTGAAGGAAGGTGAGAGGGTGCCATTGACTTTGACCCTGGCAGAGGGGGCCAAGTATAAAGTAAAAATTGCAGCAATGAATTGGTCAGGGAGGCCAAATTTCGACAGGGCCCGCAACATGAAATGCCAGCTGACCCTGTCGAAGGCCTTTTCCGCATCTGCACTTAATAGGGTCGGGGGTGGAGCAAGCGTGTGGTATTTTCGTTCCCCTGTCTGCCAAGGACAAAGCTAACCTGCTCCCTGTTGATGATATCAGGCAAAATCAGTTGGATACGTTGGGCCAGTATCTTAGCCCACTATTTGACATCTGTGTTCAACAGGGAAATCGGGCGATAGTTGCCACAGCTGAGTGGGTCCTTGTTTTCCTTACGAATGATGGTTATGTGAGCCGAAAGTGACTGGGGAGGGAGCCTTCGTTAAAAAGGTAGTTACACAGGGATCTAAAATGGTTTAATAGTATATCTTTAATGGTTTTATAGTAAGAGATGGTGAAGCCATCAGGGCCGGGGCTCTTACCCGAGGGGGATAGAGGACAAAACTTTCAGGATTTCAGAATCTGTGACAGGCAGGGGCGTAGCTATAGGGGGTGCAGAGGTAGCAGTCGCTACCGGGCCCAGGAGCCTGAGGGGGCCCAAAGACCCTTGTGGTGCACAACAAGACACTGGTATAATAGAAAGTGCATGCTGGTCCAGTTACACCTCTGGCTGGAGGGAAGGGGTTAGGTCAAGAATTTCGCAGGGGGGGGGGGGGTGAAGTTAAAATTCTTGCCTCAGGCAGCATGAAGCCTATGTGCTCCCCTGTCCCCTGGCCACAAGGCACTGAGGGAAGGGGGCCCAAGATGAACTCTTGCACCAGGGCCCATGAGCCTTTAGCTACGCCCCTGGTGACAGGGGCTGTCAGTTGGGAAGCCTGTGAGGTAGTGATGGATGTGAGTTTTAATGTAGAGAAAAATCTGTCTGTGGCATTAGCAATGAATTCTAGGGACGACTGTGGATGGGAAGGAAGGTTGGAAAGGTCGGCATAAAAAGCGCAGAAGGTTTTTGCTATATCGGGAGTAGACTTATGCTGGACGCCGTTAGCGTCTTTGATAGAGGGAATAATTAAATCAGCATATTGTTGTTTAGTGAGTGCTGACATTAGTTTATTCCCCCAATCACCATGGGCGTAAGCCTTAAATTTGATGCAAAATAGGAGCTTAGCAGAAGTAATGTTAAGTATGTTTTTTTAAATTCGCTCTTGCTTCAGATAGCTCCTCTGCAATGTTTAAGGCCTGAGAGTGTTTATGCATTTGTTCAAGTGTTGCAATACGGGTCAGGAGGGCGTTTAGGGTTTTTTACTTGATGTAGGAGCCCAGGGCGAGAAGTTTGCCTCTGATCACGGCCTTATGTGATTCTCAGATAATAGATGGAGAAGGGGAAGAAGGACCTTCGGCATTAGTGGTAAAGAACTCTGAGATGGAGGATGACAATTTAGAGACATTATTTGGGTCTAATATGAGTGTGTCATTGAGTCCATTCCTTTGGGAGGTCAGTTAGTGAGAAATTTAGAAAGACAGGGGCGTGGTCAGATAGTGTAATATTTCCTAACTTAGCACTAATGACCGGAGAAACGTGAGCTGAGTTAAGGAAAAAATAGTCAAGTCTATGGATGGAAGTTTTGGGGTGGGAGTATTTAGGGCGAGCCAGACATTTAAGACACACAGTTTTGTCAGGGTGATCTTTAAGCATTTCAAAAGCTTAAGTGATATTGCTGACTTTTTAGTGGAAGAGTCAAGGGATAGATCTAAGGCCACATTAAAGTCAACGCCCAAAATAACTATGCCCTCTTTGAATTAGGATAATTGGGTGAGGCTCCGAACGAGCCAAGGGACCTGGCCCCTATTAGGAGCATATATGTTGGCTAATGTAACAGGTGTATCAGCGATAGAATCCCTCACAAACAGAAAGCGCCCTTCAGGATCAGAAGTGATTGCCGATTGCTTTAAAGGGAGCTGCCTGTGGATGGCTATAAACGAACATTGCTTCAAGCAATATGAGAGAGGAGAACAATTTGAACATTGAAGTGATATACATAATATGAAAGGCCGGGATACGTCGGGGGGGGGCTCCTGTAGGACATCTGAGAGCCAATGACAGGCTATCAGGGTGGGAGAAAATATAAATACAGAGAGAGAAGGTGGGGGGGAGATGTAAGACTCACATAAGATTAGGCATGGGGATATGCATGAGAACAGGAGATAAACAACCACAATGCCCAGCAGAAAAATCTAATCGAGAATTAAACATGCAGGTAATGTTAAACATGCTAACAAAGTGAAAGGATCGACATGAAGGTCAGCCGACAGTCTGAGACCGATGTGACATAGAAGGTCACTGTATCATGAAGATATCATGAGGTAGCAAGCTATATGTAGATCACAGGAGTCAGATGGCTTTCAGGTCAGCTGGCGAGAGAACAGTAAGTTGTTTTACCGTTCTTCAAGATGGCAAGTCCAAAGGGATATAGCCACCTGAACGGAGTGGCTGAGGCTTTGAGAGTGTCTAATAGTGGGCGTAGTATGCGCCATTTGGCCAGAGTTGATGGAGCTAAGTCTTGAAAAAAATAAAAGAGTGGCATCTTCATGTTTAAGACGGTCGGCTTCTCTTCCTGCTTTCATGAGGTCAGCCGTGTTCACATAGCTGAGGAGGCCGCATATGACATTGCAAGGCCAATCAGTGGGCTTAGGTTTGGGTCTCAGGGAGCGATAAATGCACTTGATCCCTATTTTCGCCGCTCTCCAGCAAATTCGCAAAAAGTTTGTACGCTACCTTATGGAGCGCTTCAGCTGCGATCGTTTCAGGTATGCCGCGGATTCGTAAGTTGCGGCGGGGGCTACGATTTTCCTGATCTTCAATACGAAGCAGCGCATCGTTGATTAGGTTTTTGTGAGCCTGCAGAGCTGCACATGCTTTACCTTCATGCTTCAGGATGGCATCTTGTGTATTTTCTAGAGATACTACTACCCGGTGACCGAGATGGCAGAGATATTTTTTCATGTCCTCCAAGTCTCTCTTTAGAGGCACCAGTGCGGTGTGCAAAAGTTCTTTGAGAACAGATTTAGAGAAGGGTTTACCTCTCTGAGGGGGTCTGCGGTCCGATATATTGGATGTGCTGTCGGCTTCTGAGTGATCCTCTGCGTCCGAATGCTGCAACGCGTGCGGCGCCATTTTGTAGGCTTCAGAGGAGTGAGATCTCGGCTGCTTTCTGAGAAATTGCTCCATATCTGGCTGCTTTGAGCGGATCGGAGTCTATTTAAGCTGGTCCTTGGGTCGGTCCTTGCCAGTTTTCCCCATTTGTGGGATTTTTTTAAACGAATTAAGGGGTTAAAGCACCAGCGTGGATTAGGAGCACAGGATCAGGCAGCCATCCAGCTACACGGTCACGTTCCGCCCCCCGGAAATTATTATTTTATCCTATGTAGATGTGTCCTTGGTTCATCTTATTCCCAGATGAGTGACATGAGATGACCAGCATAATTTTGTGTTACAAGATAACCATCTCCTGACAGTGTATGTGTCTATGCACAACTACCTAGTGGTTGTGATGTGTATTGCAGCCTGCCAACATTTTGCTACCATGTTGCAATATTGTATTGAATTTTGAGGGAGCAATTGAGGTTCTTAACCAAATTCAAGCAAAAGTAAGGGTGGACTTGTCTTTAGATTTCACTTGTACTAGCTTCTAAGCAACTTTCCAACCATCAGTCACTTTCTCATCCTGTGTAAGTAGGTCTCAGCCCCATATTTCTCACAGAAAACTCACCAGTGTCTCTAAAACAGCAAGCAATGCCATTTCTTGTCAACTACTTGTGATGAGCGAAGTATTAAAAAATTTGATTTGGTTGATTTTCCGAATTTTACAAAAAAATCCGCTTTGTGATGAATTACTTAATCAGGAAGCACATTTTTTTTTGTATTAGGTGCAATGACAGGGAGCGGCGATTGTGATATTTATAACAGAGTGTAAAATAAATAAATAATAAAAATAATACTTACCCGTTCCTTTTGCTCGCAATGGATCGGCTGTCTCCATCTTGCTTGAAGTTCTGGCATAAAATCTTATGCGTCCCGAAATGATGGTCTCACGCTGGCCGGCGTGGTGACGACGTACGTCACTGCCCACAGGATTTTGAGATCTTCAAGCAAGATGACAGCGCCAGCCCGTCGCGAGCAAATGGATCAGGTGAGTATATTTTTTAAAAATGTTTTACACTTTTTCAGGTTAAATTGATTCTCTACAGCGAAAATCAAATTTATCCTGAAATTCATATCAAAGTCGTGGACCTTGATTGACTCATCACTATCAACTACCTGTAGTTCTGATAGGGGTTTTTAATAAGAAGGGTCATAGGTCATCTATGTAGAAACAGTACAGAAATTTACCTGGAAGAAGTCCCGTTGACATTGGCAAAACATTCAGGATACTAAAGATGTTGCAGTTTTTAACCAATGTATGCACGAAATGTTGCTAGGCAATGCCCCAGATGTATTATTGTGCAAATGCCCAAATATAAAGTACTGACATCAAAAAGAAACATTGCTAAATAAAGTATAAAAAAGTTAACATGGAATAAAAAAAAAACTTGGAGGTCCTCATAGAGTGAATAGCTGATGTGGTTATAGCATGCAACTAGCTCTAATAATTAAGAGTGGGTTGCAAGCTCGAAACATGAAGTTAACTTAGATTTAAAATGTTATCTTTGTCCAAAATAAAGTTATTGGAAGTTATTCCCAATTCCTGGATGCCTTCCTCTTTTGCAGCTGACTTTGAGCCTGGGAGCGATCCCTATTTGTCTTTGCACCGGAAGGATTTTTACACATTGCACTTCTGAATCTATGCTGAGGTATAGGAATATATAATACAATAAAGCATTCAAAAAAATCCTAAAACAATATCATAAATGTATGCAAAAAATGTAAATAAAATTAAAAACGTATCACTACTTTTTACAGGTAATTACACCTGTTGTTGCAATTTATTCTGATAATTTTGCAGCGTTGGAGATTTTAATAGCAGGCAAGAAAATAAAGCAAGTCAGAGCAAGAACAGTTTTCATTGACATATTGGACCTTGCTCCTCGTACTGTAATATGAACGGCACAGACAGAGGTTGGCAGTACTTTGGAAATCTATTTACTGTAGCCCAGTCTCACAGATGCATACTGCTGATGGCATACTGCGCTATGAGCTTGCAAAAGTACTTGCACTTTGTATATCAGGTTGTGCCCTATGCAGTCTGGAACAAAACAAAAACCTCAGGCGTTTGGGGAATCATAAAATACCTAAGAAAAAGCAGCTTAATGCAATATATATTTGTTGCTTGCTAAAATGCCTTATTTCACATATAGAAATAGTGTGAGAGATGCTGAAAAGATTTGTGTTTAGTGTTGTTTGCAGTTTTATAAATAGATAGATATGAGACAGATAGATAGATAGATAGATAGATAGGTAGATAAATAGGTAGACAGATAGATAGATAGATACAAACCAGATTCCCAAAAAGTTGGGACACTATACAAATCGTGAATAAAAACTGAATGCAATGATGTGGAGATGGCAAATGTCAATATTTTATTTGTAATAGAACGTAGATGACAGAACAAACGTTTAATCCGAGTAAATGTATCATTTTAAAGGAAAAATACGTTGATTCAAAATTTCACGGTGTCAACAAATCCCCAAAAAGTTGGGACAAGTAGCAATAAGAGGCTGGAAAAAGTAAATTTGAGCATAACGAAGAGCCGGAAGACCAATTAACACTAATTAGGTCAATTGGCGACATGAGTGGGTATAAAAAGAGCTTCTCAGAGCGGCAGTGTCTCTCAGAAGCCAAGATGGGGAGAGGATCATCAATTCCCACAATGTTGCGCAGAAAGATAGTGGAGCAATATCAGAAAGGTGTTACCCAGCGAAACATTGCAAAGACTTTGCATCTATCATCATCAACTGTGCATAACATCATCCGAAGATTCAGAGAATCTGGAACAATCTCTGTGCGTAAGGGTCAAGGCCGTAAAACCATACTGGATGCCTGTGATCTCCGGGCCCTTAAACGACACTGCACCACAAACAGGAATGCTACTGTAAAGGAAATGACAGAATGGGCTCAGGAATACTTCCAGAAACCATTGTCAGTGAACACAATCCACCGTGCCATCCGCCGCTGCCAGCTGAAACTCTACAGTGCAAAGAAGAAGCCATTTCTAAGCAAGATCCACAAGCTCAGGCGTTTTCACTGGGCCAGGGATTATTTACAATGGAGTGTGGCAAAATGGAAGACTGTTCTGTGGTCAGACGAGTCACGATTTAAAGTTCTTTTTGGAAATCTGGGACGCCATGTCATCCGGACCAAAGAGGACAAGGACAACCCAAGTTCAGTTCAGAAGCCTGCATCTCTGATGGTATGGGGTTGCATGAGTGCGTGTGGCATGGGCAGCTTGCATGTCTGGAAAGGCACCATCAATGCAGAAAAATATATTCAGGTTCTAGAACAACATCTGCTCCCATCCAGACGTCATCTCTTTCAGGGAAGACCCTGCATTTTTCAACAAGATAATGCCAGACCACATTCTGCATCAATCACAACATCATGGCTGCGTAGGAGAAGGATCCGGGGACTGAAATGGCCGGTCTGCAGTCCAGATCTTTCACCTATAGAGAACATTTGGTGCATCATAAAGAGGAAGGTGCAACAAAGAAGGCCCAAGACGATTGAACAGTTAGAGGCCTGTATTAGACAAGAATGGGAGAGCATTCCTATTTCTGAACTTGCTTGCAATTGTTTGGCCGCTGCAGACAGCGACATTATCTGCGTTGCATCTCCTGTGTAATGTGTGTGCATTCTAAAAATATCTGTGACATCCAGTGTACTTTATCCGCAGATGGTGTCCGCTGCAGACAGCTACATTACCTGCGCTACATCTCCTGTATAACGTTTGCGTATCCGAAATATCAGTGACATTCAGTCTAATTTTTTTGCTGCTGGTGGCAGCGACATTTCCTGCGCTACATCTCCAGTATAACGTTTGCCAATCCTAAATCTCAGTGACTTTCAGTCTAATTTATTTGCGCATACACTTCCAAAACCTGCGCTACTGTACGTGTGACATACTTGAAAACATATATACCATTTAATATGCAGAGGGCGAGCAGTAAGGGACGGAGAAGTGGCCGTGCTGCTGATGGTGCACGCCTGGGGTGCCTGGCCCTGGGTGCGGTGAAATTGTGCCTGCTGCCAGAGAACAAGAAACACACTAATCAACGATACCTAGCTTCATGTCCCAATTTGCAGGGCGGTGTAAGACACCACTCTCGAAGTCAGACCAGTGCGACCAGGTGGTCGGTTGGATTGCAGCAGATAATGCTTCCAGTCGGTTAAGCACCACCCTGTCTTCCACAAAGTCCAGTCTCAGTAGCCATGAGTCTGCTCAACACAATCCTCACCCTGATACTCCTTCCACCCACCATGCAGAGTATTGGCAAACAAGTGATCCCACACTCAGATATTCCGAGGAGTTGTTTTCATCGCCACTCCATTATTTGGGCCTCTCGCCAAGCCCACTTGAAGAGGGACATGAGGAGATCTTGTATCTCCCATCAGGATCTTGTAGGTGACATATATAGGAGAAGGGGGTCTTCTTTTGGAAACCTATGCTGACTCCGCTAGAGGCAGATGAGCCTCCTCCACAGTGGTACCATTGAGAATAGTGGGAAAATTGCATATTGGGGTAGTTATTTAAACAAAAGTTTGATGAGACACACTTGCCAATAAGTCAACCACAATTAGTGTTTTAAGATGTTCATGATAAAGATCAGACACAGTTGTCAATAACTGAGGCTGTTATTAGGTCAACAAGTCAGGAGGATGAGCAGAGTGAGGAAGTGAAAGAGGGGGTGCTTGACGATGAAGTCACTGACCCAACCTTGGAAGGTGGCAAGCCTAGCGAGGACAGCAGTATAGAGGGGGGAGGGATCCTCAGCACCGCAACAGGATGGAAGAGGCAGTGGGGTGGCAAAAGGGAGAAGACGGGCCACACCAAACAGGTCTGCAACTGTTCCCTGGACCACCCCCTTGTGGCAATCTCCCTTGCCACGGGGTAGGTGTTCTGCAGTCTAGCGCTTTTTTGAGGAAAGTGCAGATGATAAAAGAATTGTCATTTGCAACCTGTGCTGTACCAAAATGAGCAGTGATGTGAACACTAGCAACCTCACCACCGCCAGCATGATCCGTCACATGGCATCAAAGCACCATAATAGGTGGGCCAAAGGCCTGGGTCCACAACCAGTGTCTGTGGGTCACACCACTGCCTCCTCTTCCCCTGTGTCACAAGCTGGCCAATGCCCTGTCCAAGATGCATGCCCGGATGCCTCCTGCCATGCACCTAGACCTTCGCAAGCAACATCAGCTAGCACATTCACTTCGGTGTCCCAGCGAAACCGCAAATATCCAGCCACCCACCCACAGGCCATAGCACTAAATGCGCACCTTTCCAAATTGCTGGCCCTGGAAATGTTGCCATTTAGTCTTGTAGAAACTGAGGTTTTTCCGCTGCCTAATGGCGGCGGCTGCCCCGTGGTACTCTGTACCCAGCCGCCAATATTTTTCACGGTGTGCAGTCCCAGCCTTACACCAGCATGTGTCCCGTAACATCACCCGTGCCCTGACCAACGCAGTTATTGGGAAGGTCCACTTAACGACTAACACATAGACAAGTGCTTTTGGCCAGGGAAGCTACATTTCCCTGACGGCACACTGGGTAAACATTGTGGAGGCCGGGAATAAGTCGTAACCTGGGATGGCACAGGTGATACCTACGCCAAGGACTGCGGGCCCTACTTCCATTAGGGTTTCCGCCACAACCTACGTTAGTGGCTGCAACCCCCCTTCTCCTCCTCCGCCTCCTCCTCCACTTCCACCTCTGAATTATCATCTTGCAGCACCAGTCAGCCATTAGTCAGTAGCTGGAAGCAGTGTAGCACTGCAGTGGGGAAGTGGCAACAGGCCGTGCTTAAACTGATCTGCTTAGGTGTCAAACAGTACACCACCGCAGAGCTGTGGCAGGGGATAAGGGACCAGACTGAGCTGTGGCCCTCGCCACTCAACCTACAACCAGGCATGTTTGTGTATGATAATGGCCGTAACTTGTTGGCGGCTTTGGAACTCGGCAAGCTCACACACATACCATGCCTAGCCCACGTGTTCAACCTAGTGGTTCAGTGGTTTCTCAAAACCTACCCCAATTTGCACCTGAGCATCCCAAGGTGTTCTACTCGAGCACCCGAACACTTTGGTGCTCGACCAACACTAGTTATTTCATTTTCATTTTTACATCAGTAGTGGCATATCCCCTTCAAAGAGGTTACCCCATCTCAGACATTGATGGAATTTCTCTAGGATTTGCCAGATAGGTGCTGGTCCCCCTTATGTATGCAGAATTGGCACCCCCGAAGTGAAGGGAGATCAGCCATGTATGAGCGGCCACTGCTCATTCAACCACAAAGTGAGTTCCGAAAATAGCTGAGCACTTGCTGAGTTATTTCCAACAGTCTCATGGCAGTGAATGGAGAGGAGGTTGTGGATTTTCAAGCACCTTACATTTACTGCTATAGGATTCCTAAAAATAGCACACTCGCTATTTACTGAACTCCCATCAAAGTGAATGGATAGCACGCCGAGTAAGCATGGTGTGGTGTGTTCTCCTTCACATTGGGGGTCCTGTTCTCGGGACTAGAGTGGGTGCCAGAGGTGGGACCTGCACCTATCTGACCTCTTATCGATATGCCATCACTGTCTGTGGTGGGAATACCTCATGAGTGCTGATCAACCTCATATATCACTTATTGGTGCTCATTATTAGTGAGATCTGCCCAGGTAAAGGGGCACTTAAAACACCCCTGTTTGTGGTGCATCGATTGAGACATAAAACAGCTGTAAGCAAAGAGCTGATCTGTTCTCTCTTTCTACGCTAGTCTTGGAGAGTAGAAATTATTGTAAGATGTAAAGTTGCACACAGACTGCATGAATGTGTAGAATGCAGTTAGAAAAAAACATTTTGTAAATTTTTTCCACTGTTTTATCCCGCCGGGTGACCAGGCACTGGGTGTTTTTCATACAATCAATTATGGAAATGGAGATACCTTGATGCTGACAATAGCCAGCTCACTCTTCGTTCCCCAATTCCATCCTCCCCTCCTCTTTCCATCATGGTAGACCATTTAGGAAGAGAAATGATAAAACATTTTCATTACAGTTTTTTTTTTTATTATACTTAATTTCTATTATCCTCAGCTGAATACATGTGCAGTAAGTTTAGTTTTATATCACAATCCATGGACCGCCTTAAGGCAGCAAGAACAATATGAGAGTCCATTTAAGTGATACATTTCCTACACAATGCAGCCTGCGACTAATACTTGACAAGGGAGCTGTCAGACACCTTTATATGTCTTCTGATGTCTTCTACACTTATCTATCTCGAGGAGACTGCGAGTTAGCCTCCATCTATAAATTGGAAATTACTTGAAACATTGTTACCACATACTATTCACGCTGCAATGAAATCCAGGCAAAAAGTGCGTATGTCTTATATATGCAAATGTAACCAGACTTCCAGCATGTTTAATGTCCCAGTGCAGATAAAGAATCCACACGCTGGGCTCAGTAAGCCACAACCGACAGCTCCCCTGTAGCAACTGAAACAAAATCCCCAGGGACGCTGGCTGGCTCCAGCTCCTCACGGGATATAAAAGGATATATCACCATCATCCTGATAGCACTAATTCTGGGGAATATACAGTACATCCTGGGAATGGCTCTATTTACAGCCTCTTGTTGAATGACTCCGGCAGAAAAAGAGAGAAAAAGTTCTTCAACTGGTTTCCTCTCCTGTCTGCACAAATAGAAATAATTACCTCTAAAAACATAACAATTTGTCTATGGAGACCCATTCATTCCTTTAAGAGCTCTATTTTCCCCTAAAAGGCACTTGATTGCAACTTTAACGATTTAACATTTATGCCTCGACAATTTTGTTTGTGTGTTAGCCCATTACACTTATTTATAGTGGTTTGGGTGCAGAAAGTGCTCCACTGAATTTGTTTGCCTTTCATTTTCGCGGATGCCTTCGGGTTCCATCATCTGTTGTTTTTTAGCTCTGACAATATTTACACAATTAAAGATTTTTATGCATCAATTAGAATCCCCCTTAATTGCTTCCCCATTTGCACATTACTGGGGATGACTGTTCCACGTTTCCAGCGTTCACTTTCTTGAAATGCTTCAATCTTATGAGAACACTAAGAGGAACTGAACAATGAAGTATGCCTGGAATGATAATACAAAGGATGCTACCTGTTGGATAAGCAAGTGCAGAATGCAATTTACATGTTATTTCCACATGATGTGTAATGAATTAGTTCACTTTGATTCTGGGAAACAAACACAAAATGGGGGGGGGGGGGGTCGAACAAAATGAGAATCTGCAGCTATCAAGGTTCAAACCCTTCTGGAAGGAGGTCAAAGGATGAACTAAGATTTTTTTGGCTTGAAGATTAAAGACTTTGTAGCAATTCACTCAGGTATGCAGATAATTGAAATTTTTTCAAGGTCAATTTTTGCAGTGGACCAGCAAGAATCTCAATGGAGAATCAATAAAGATGAGAGTCACTTGAATGTTCTCCTATCTAGAGGAGCACAGACCATACAGTGCCACTGACTGGCTATACCCTGGAGGGGCGTGGCTAAGTAACTACTTGGTCTTCACTAGAACCTCTGATGGTGGGGATAGGCTTGGGCTATTAGGGTAGTTACCAGGTACCACTCCATAGCAGTCCCTGGGTCAGTGGCAGCTGACCAGGGGGTCAGAGATAGTGTTGATCACGAATATTCGAATTGCAAATTTTAATCGCTAATATCGGCACTTCGAGAATTCGCAAATATTTTGAATTTCGCAAAATATATTCGTAATTGCGAATATTCGATTTTTGTGGAAATACCAGTTCATGCGAATTTTTATGCGAATTTTCGCAATCAAGAGAATAATGCCTGGAGATCATGAATTTGCGAATTCTCGAATATATGGCGAATATTCGCCCAAATATTTGCGAAATATTGCGAATTCGAATATTGCCCCTGCCGCTCATCACTAGTCAGAGATACTGGTGCAAGCGCCGGGGGACAGGGATAGTCAGGAAGTCCGAAGTCAGAGCAGCAAAGTCCATTGAATCAAAAAGCAGAGTCCGGTACACAGAAAAGCAGAAACTTCCAAACACCTTCACACAAGAAACTAGACAAGCTAGTGACCAAGATTGCTCAGGCGCCTTCCTGGAGCAGGAAGCACCTATAAATATTTCCTGCAGCCCAGCCATAGGCTGAGGAGATAGAGGGCGTGTACATGCTGCCTTACAAGGGAGGAGAGACACGCCCGTGCACGCCCTAACAAACAGTACAAGACTCAAGCAGGAAGTAAGCTCTGGCAGGGAGCACAGATACAACAGTTAAGTTACCTGCTGCCCTGGCATGGTGCATGGCAGCAGGAGGGAATGAAGAAGCTTGGCGCCCATGCCTGTGAGTAGGGCCAGCAGCGCAGACACGGAGCGCTGGGATAACATTCAGAAAGTTTAAACTTAGACCAGGCAGACAGAAGATGTGCTAAATGTATCATAGTTTGATGCATTAGGTAGAATTTAGGGATTTTTGGTCTAATGTTACACCACAACTTGGTTGGCTTACTGTGTGCCAAAATCCGGAATATTTGAGTCCTGGAAAGCCCCATTTAGAAGAGTTTTTCTACACAATCAAGTTATGACTAGAGCTAAAATATGCATGTACCATTTGGGGGGGGGGGCATTGTTGAAGCATCTACATAGCTAAGATCCCTTAGGAAAGAACAAAATTTACTATATAAGTTTTTTTTTTTGTATTTCCACTCAAGTTAGAAAGGTATGGTATTTGTTTTTCCCCTACACCAGGGATGCTCAACCTGTGGCTCTCCAGCTGTTGCAATACTAACAACTCCCAGCATGCCCGGTCAGCCTACAGCAGGGCATGGTGGAAGTTGTAGTTTTACAACAGCTGGAGGGCCTGCCCTACATCCTTCCCATGAACCTGGGCCAGTTTCCTATAGCACTTGACTACAATACAATGAATGTTGGGGCCCTGGGGAGGAGGTGGGGGGGCTTCCAGGAGACTTTCTTGCAAAACAGTATTACAGAGTAAAAGCCCACTTAGAACTGGGATACATCTTTATCTGGACAGCATTGCGGCCAGGTTTTCTACCGCCACAGTTTTTTTGCTTTCATAAGTTACTATAAAGTCTAAAGTTCTTCAGGAAATGCAAAAACATTTAAAACTAATTGTAGACCTCGCCTCCCTCCATTATACTGTATATTATTGTTTCCTCTGAAGGGAAACACTATTTGACTTGTATGTCAGTTTTTCGATTGTTGTGTTTGTCTAAACTTTGTCACTTTCCATTAAGTTTTGGTGCCGGCACAAGCCAATTAATCACTATCAAGTGCGGCTGACAATCCTCCAGTACACGTGTATGACCTGTACGTCGCCTGCATAACTTATTAGGTAATTGTTTCTAACAAGTATATTATGTCTCAGCTTAGACTAGATAAATACTCTGTGCTGGGTTGTAATAGGCTTCTATGAATCTGACTGTACACGTGGGAGAATGGCGGAAGTATTTTCCCACCTTAAATATATTCAGTTTCCTCTTGAAAAGATGTGCAGCATTTTCCAAATGTTCCCAAGTGTCTGGTTTATGCCTCAGTGGACTAATCATCCACCAGCAAGACCTCAGGAAATCTCTTGGTCGGCTATAGCGCAGCACTTCTTAGCT
Source organism: Bufo gargarizans (assembly GCF_014858855.1). Lineage (NCBI taxonomy): Eukaryota > Metazoa > Chordata > Amphibia > Anura > Bufonidae > Bufo > Bufo gargarizans. The sequence continues at coordinate 55,000,675 of NC_058088.1, forward strand.
GTTTCATTTATCCAAGAGCTCTATAAACCCTGGGGCTGTACAGCCAAATCTTCCTTATCACTGAGTTCATTGGACACCTGTAAAAGCTGCCACTGATGGAGATGCGAACATCTGAAATCTCTCGAAAGGATTCTTGAATGCATACACTTCATTGTAATAACAGTATCCCAGCGTGTGGCTCGGCGACTGCCCACTGATTGGCTTAAGCTGCTTTTAAACGTGCATGTCAAATCCTAAAAACAAAGTAGTCAAGATCTCCAGCCGAGGCAGCTGACAAGTGATTCATTTCTGGAGCACTGACAGGTCACTGCCTTGTATTTTAGAGACATTAGCACAATGCACATGAATGGCCATTGCAGTAAAGCAAGATTAAAGTGAAAATGTTATTCTAAGTTATAGAACCTGCACATGTCTGTTATAGTCTTCTCTAGTTTATGCCATTGGTGCACTGAACTCAAAAGTGAATGAGATGCCAGGTCCCAATAATTCAGTAAGACTCATTGAAGGTGGTTGAACATAGCAGTCGCAGATTGAGTGGCTGGGGCAATGTCAATGTCAAAAGATCTCAGTGCCTTTCCATGTAGATGTCATGGTCCAGTGGTTGACAACCTTCTGAAGTGTTTTGTTGATAAGAGCAAGACTTCAGACTCTTAACTGAAACTTCAAAGAAAGGTTAATAATAATATGATTTAATCAAATATAAAAGCAATAGAATAGACATATAGCAACATAATGTCCTTATTTTGCACTTATATATATATATATATATATATATATATATATATATATATATATATGTAGGATAAAGAACATAATATGCAATTGCATCAACACTTTAACTGAAGTCCTGACTACATCCAGAAGGAAGGTTCTCACATCACCGATTGAGTTAACATCATCTGACTGTGACACATTGTCTCTCGTGCCAGAGTCTCGATGGTGAAAACACCGATTAGGTCCCTACACAAGGAGTCCCCCCGTAGGATGAGCTTCTGACCGCTTTCCTGAAGGGCTACAGCTTTATACAGATTTAAAGGATAACTGTGACACTTAGACCCTAATTTCAATTTTCATATATGTAGTTACTAATAACATGATATTCCAGAATCAGTTACTATTAGACTGACTTACCCCATATTTAATAAGATTCAGCCCTTAGCAACCAGTCTGCATAAAACTGCAATTTCACAATTCAGTTAAGATGGCCACCACTGCCCTCACCCTGAGGCTAATCCCGCCTGCTCTCACTACCCACAATGCATTGAGCTCCTCACATGCACTGGCCAGTAACAATAGCCCCCCAAAAGTGTCAGTAACCAGAGCTCTCTCCCCTAAAGAGTTAATATTCTGCAGCACAAAGGGGTCCTCTTACCACATGTTCATTTATACACTGAGCAGATGGCAGATCTCCCTTCCCTGGTCTGCACTGCTTCAGTCTACTTCTCCAGCTCTGCTGAGTGAGGGAGCGTCTGCCACGCGCAGGGACAGGGAGAAGTGCACACAGCCCAGGCACTGTTATCAGCTGCTGGGGAGGACCTGGCTTTAATCATTTACTTACAGTCCCTGGCTGTCAGTAATGTGACCCTGCACGCTGCGTGCTCCGTCCTTCAACAGATAGACGGACCATGCCTAGCAACAGATAGACGGACCATGCCTAGCAACACTATTTTAAGCACAGGAAAAAGTAGGCAGTACAGGGAACAAAACTGTGGAATTAAGGGGTAATTGAATACACAGTGAAAAGTTGAAATAGGGCCACCAAGGTGATATTAATCACCACAATACAATACTCCCAAAAAAAGAAAAATATGACAGTTATCCTTTAAATTAAGCACTTCAATCCCTAGTGGAGCAACGCCTGGGGTCAGAAGGTCGCAGCGGGTGGCTACATGCTTGGTTTCTCAAGAGATCGCTCCATGACCTAGTGGTGGATTCCGGTCCAGTTTTCCTGCTTAGGTTTGCCATCCTTTTTATCCCATTTAGGAATCTGTAGCTTTTGCTTTCAGCTGTTCTCTGTCAGTCACTCCAAGCTACTGTATATTCTCCCTTTCTGCTTCCCTTGTTGCCAGATATAGACCTTCCTTACAGATCTTCTATTTTGACCTCAGGTGGACAACTGTTGCTGTAGAGCTGTTGGAACTGGTGCTGTCAGATCTCCGGTTCACTCCTGTTTTTGTTGTCTCCCTTTGGAGATTGGTCATTGTGTTTGTGTTGTTCGTCCTTTCCCTTTTGATTCCCTAGGTGTCAGTGGTGAGGACTAGTGCTCCCACCGCCCTATTCACTACCTAAGGCTTATTTCAGGTTAAGCCAAGGATGAGGCACTTGATCAGTGTACGGGTTAGCAGCCCGTCTAGGGACCTCAGGGCAGCCAGATGCCAGTGCCAGTTGAGTTAGGTGTCACCACTCCTCCCTTTCCCTAGTGGAAGGGTACTCCTCTTCCCTCCCCTATGGGTCGAACATCTGTTACCTGCTATCTCAGACATGAACAAGAACTTTGGATTGTGTATATTATCATGGTCCTTCACCTCCAGGGCTCTAGAATGGTGTGGTGTCACTGGCTGCTGGCAAGTTTAAGCAGTGCTTGTTAATGTTTGCTCATTACTAGACTCACTAATCCTTAACCACTGCCGTTCCAACACATACTGGGCCCACGCTGGTCTTAGATTCTCAGCTCAGCACATAGAAAATGGCAGGAGAGGCCTGCTAAGCCAATCATTGGCTGCAACAATGACTCACCTCAGCCACTGATTGGCCGAGCAAGTACAGTATATACAGGCATTTCCTGAGTGTTAAGAAAGGACCATGAAGTGGAGACTAGCGGATATCGGCAAGTGCTGGAATGACAGCGGCAGGGGATCTGACTGTGATATTAGTAATGTGTTTTTACCCCATGCAAAAATTTTCATGTCTTGCCATGTCTTTTGTGTAGTTATATCCCAGGCTGTCACCTACAATAATTGTTATTGACATCTATATAGGAAGAGATATAATAAGGTAAAAACTTAAGGTACACTCCAGGGGATGATCATAGCAGTGTCTTCTGTCAAGTGACTGAACGAGATTGCAGGAGTTTCCAAACAATATAGTCTGTTGTTCTGTCTGACAACCACCCATATGACATGATGCTGCTGGCTGCCACCGCCTGTTTGCCCAATGTCCACCCCACGTGTCTTGCCCACTGCCGTCTCACCTCACCCAGTGGGCACAGCCTCCAGGTCACTAACCAGGTCCTTTTTGTCCATTGCCTGATGACTCAGACTCACCAGCTTCCTCCAGCTTCTGACCGGCTGTTATGTCCACTGGAGTAGTGCTGCTCTGCTTCTCTTCTGCCGATGTCCTCCTGCTTCTCCTTCTACTGACTTCTACGGCTCTTAAAGGTCCAGCACATGCACCATAGTCATCCCCAGCACAAGTCTGACCGCCTTAGAGAATTTAAGGGTGCCAGGGTAATAGGCTTTAGTATTCTAATGTCCTGCAAAGGTGAGCCATTATCTTCTTTGCCTGCCCATGCAAAGAATTCTGTCTGTTTCTGAATTTGACACTTTGATGCCTGACCAGACCACTGCCTGACTCCCATTCTGACCCTGTGCTGCCCTTCCTGACCATTGGACTGTTTACTGGATTATTTACTGCCTCTCCTGCTTGTTTCCTGTGTATGGTTTTGCCTGATCCCTCGGTGCTCCTCACTGGCATCTCTTTGCCCCTCATGGGCCAGTAGCCTATAAACTGAGAATAATCCAAGAAGTAGAGGCTTGGTGGTTCCCTTAAAGGGCGAAGACTTAAAAAACACCCTTAGGGGTAACCACAAGCCAAATCTGCTCAAGCGACACAGCAGATCCACATCCACAAGGACATTATCTACAAGTTGACAAGCAATAACCTAATACATACATAGAATATAGCGATGAAACCAGCATATAGCTCTGATGCACCTGGTCGCCACGGTTTGCAGATATACATTTGCATTAGACACTACATAAGGCTTGTAGATTCCATGTAAGGATTAAGCACATCAATGCAGTACAAATAATCTGCAAATAATTGCCCAAATGAAGTGATCTAGCCTCAAACAATAGTTACTCCAGGCGGAATAACACCCCACAGGTATCCTAATTGAATTAATATATTCCATTACCTTTCTACACGAGTAGCAATAAATAACATTACATTCATTCTGAAAATAATACAAGGCGTTCAGCGGAGCCCCTTATTACAGATTTCCGTAGATCTGGCAAGCATTGCCTTCATCTCATCATAAACAGTAATTATTCTATTACTTCGCCCGCATTATAAAATCCAATTTCACTGGAAAACCTAAAGAACGAAGCCTCCGCGCATTACATCATAAATCACTTCCATTTTTTCCCCACTGTAAGTTTACTTAATATAATCCTGAATCAATATTTACCGCTAAATTGATTACTTTTGTGATTCCTTATTGGAAATTGCATATCTATTCTGACACGTTTATTAGATGGTATCTCCTTGTGCAGATTAAGCGTAGTCCTGGAGAAACGAAGGTGCTAGCGGGAGATCTGTGTTCCTATTCACAAACAGAAATGTAATTATCACATTAATATTTAGCTGCTAATTTTAGCCGGTGGATTTATCTATATAACATGTTCTAATTTGAAAGCTGCAAACTCAATTTTCCCTGATACCTGCGTTCTCGTTGGCGTGTTAATGGCAATATGAATAAGGTTAGCGGAGGAAATTAGCAACATCGCTTGTTTATGGTTTGAGAGTCCACTTTTTGAAATTATAATATTTTGTAGCATTTTTCTATACTATTATTGCGGCATAGAACTGGTGTAAATTAAAAGCACCATAGCTGATGTAGATTTCAGTCAAAAATTTGGCACACTTTACATCAATGGACTGTTTCCTAAGACAATCTGCAGGGGAAAGAAAAAACATGTTCTAGGCTTAATTTACAGCTTAGCAGGTGCTGTGTTGGGGTGGTAGTGGTCACCACATGGCGCCGCACTAATCCAGATTAGGCACTCATAAGAGGCCACCTTGGTATGGTGAGTGCGCTTCTGCATAATGATCAAAAAGTATACATTGTTCCTCCTTCACAGTTTATAAATGATGCTGAGAAGAAATACCGTAGATCAATGCATAGTTTGTGGATGTGTAATCTATAGGCTCCTCTCTTGCATTTGACATTTTAAGACTGGTGTTCAATTGGCTGACCAATTTTTAGTAAATTTTTCCCATAGTGTCTAATGAAAAAATTGGTTCCTCTGCAACCACCTCTCGAGGTCAATGAGGAGCTTATGGCATACTGTTTAAGCACTGTACTCAATAATTACACAGTCTGCTGTAAGCAGCTCCCTCTAGTGGTGGCTGATGGCAGTCATAATTGGATCTTGTAACTCGGTGAGGGGAATTCATCAAACTCTTTACAAAATTGACAAACAGTTGCAAAATTTTACCTACTGGCATTTTGGCCAAAATGATGTGAATTTTTTTTAAACATTTATTCACAATTTTGCAACAGTGGGCTAATTTATTGGGAGGGATGAAGCCTCCAGAGGCTTGACAGATTGACTATTATTTATCCCAGAACCTGATAGTCAGTATAGTGCACAAAAATGTCAAATATATTAAGAGTTTCGTCTAAATTTGCTACACTTACTCCAGCACACTTCTGATAAATTCTAAGGGATGGAAATGCTACTTTTATTAAATCCACCCATCGGTGTCTTCTTTAAATCCTTTATTGTTTTCTGGAGCAAATATACAAGTTCTTAAATCAACCAGGTAAAATTTACAAATATACTTTATACAAGTTAATACACTTGTTCCTTTTAACCCACCCCCATTTTGTTTCCCATCGGTGTCTAATAATAAAGATTTTCTCTGTCTGCAGCCACCACTAGAGGGAGCATCCTGCACACTGTTACACTGAACTCAATCATAACACCATAAGCAGTATGCGCCCTCTAGTGGTGGCTGCAGGGGGACAGCATTATATCAGCTAGCTCTATGTCTATGCAGAAGATTTGGAGCTCTGTTTCACAAAAAATGAAAGTACATCTGCTTTAAATGTACAGTGCCTTGAAAAAGTATTCATACCCACTGAACTTGTTTTTTAACATTATGCCTACTAACTTAAATGTATTTTACTGGGATTTGTGGGTATGAAATGAAAAAAAAAAAAAAAATATATATAATAATTATTATTATTGGTAAAAATTCACTTTGAAGTAAGTTTGTTAACACTTGGGTGCATATAGCACATTCTTGTCTGTGACATCTTCATGAATATGTATAGTCATACCTGATGCCTATTATAGAATGGCTAATGGCATTGCTGGATGAGTCATCAATTGGGTGGGTGGAAATTCGTTCTTTATACATCAGATAATTGTGCAGTGTCTGGTACAAAGCCAGTGTTATACAAACAGGAGATGCAACACTGGTTGCAATGTACTGTACAGTAGCTCGACAGAATAATGAATGCAGCTCTGGAGTATAATACAGGATATAACTCAGGATCAGTACAGGATAAGTAATGTAAAGTATGTACACAGTGACTGCACCTGCAGAATAGTGAGTGCCGCTCTGGAGTATAATACAGGATGTAACTCAGGATCAGTGCAAAATAAGTAATGTATGCACACAGTGACTCCACCAGCAGAATAGTGAGTGCAGCTCTGGAGTATAATACAGGATGTAACTCAGGATCAGTACAGGATAAGTAATGCATGTAAATAGTGACTGCACCAGCAGAATAGTGAGTGCAGCTCTGGGGTATAATACAGGATGTAACTCAGGATCAGTACAGGATAAGTAATGTATGTACACAGTGACTCTACCAGCAGATTAGTGAGTGCAGCTCTGGAGTATAATACGGAATATAATTCATAATCAGTACAAGATAAGTAATGTATGTATACAGTGACTGCACCAGCAGAATAGTGAGTACAGCTCTGGAGTATAATACGGGATATAACTCATAATCAGTACAGGATAAGTAATGTATGTATACAGTGACTGCACCAGCAGAATAGTGAGTGCAGCTAAGGAGTATAATACGGGATATAACTCATAATCAGTACAGGATAAGTAATGTATGTATACAGTGACTGCACCAGCAGAATAGTGAGTGCAGCTCTGGAGTATAATACAGGATGTAACTCAGGATCAGTACAGGATAAGTAATGTATGTACACAGTGACTGCACCAGCAGAATAGTGAGTGCAGCTCTGGAATATAATACAGGATTTAACTCAGGATCAGTACAGGATAAGTAATGTATGTACACAGTGACTGCACCAGCAGAATAGTGAGCACAGCTCTGGAGTATAATACATTATATAACTCAGGATCAGTACAGGATAAGTAATGTATGTGCACAGTGACTGCACCAGCAGAATAGTGAGTGCAGCTCTGGAGTATAATACAGGATGTAACTCAGGATCAGTACAGGATAAGTAATGTATGTACACAGTGACTGCACCAGCAGAATAGTGAGTGCAGCTCTGGAGTATAATACAGGATGTAACTCAGGATCAGTACAGGATAAGTAATGTTCTATGTATGTACACAGTGACTGCACCAGCAGAATAGTGAGTGCAGCTCTGGAGTATAATACATTATATAACTCAGGATCAGTACAGGATAAGTAATGTATGTACACAGTGACTGCACTAGTAGCTATGGAGTATAATAAAGGATTACTGATATGAGATATTTATAAAGTGAATTTACTTATACAATTTAAAGATATAAACTACAATTCTGGGGTGGATTTTGTATAACATGTGGACATTATAAACCTAGGGTGGACATTAAGCATGTATTGATTGGCTTACTTTTTATTAAAATTTCTGAGCATTTTCTAACTGTAAGTCACACCCTCTTGCTGATCTACCTGCAAATGGCTTCTAAAACATTTTTTTTAATGTGGTGCAGAATTCTTTTTGATTTTGATTATGCATGGAAAATGTTGTTTTCCATGAGTTTTGTAATTTCTATACTACAGTTTCTTTTGCCAATTAAGTCACAGAAAGCATTTTCAGAAAAAAATAATGTTTTTCTTTTTACATATTCAATGTGATTTTCTCAAATAAAACCATAATAACATCAGGATTATCTTCTAATAATGTAAAGCATTTAACCATCTGTGATTTAATTTCTTATCACCCCTAAGGACGATGAAAGGAATGGCAGCTTTGGTTACATTGAATGGATTTGAGCTCATTCTACAGCTCTTTGTCATAAAACTGTAATCAATTATTTTTAATGATTCTTATTACATCAGTTTATTATGTGAGTAGATGAAATTGTTGATTGCTGTTTTTCATTTGTCTCAGTTTCACATATTTATTCAGATGAGCTCAGCTGTGTATTTAGTTCTATGGTTTCCTTTTTTTTTCTTTTTTTTTAAGTTTTTTACACACATTTTTTTTTAAATATAGAATGAAAAAACAAACAAACATTCAAATCAATTACCTTGAAAAATCCAATGACTCTGAATTGATAATGATTGATAATGTATCTGTACCAAAAATCTGTCTAAATAAGTATCGCAAATTGGCGCTTCTAGGGTTTTTACACTTTTTTGCAACATGCTCCACAGGGGAAAGAGTGAGGGGCTTCATGGTGAAGTTTTGGAGCCCAAGATGTGTCATTTTGCACCTAAATTTGATTCAGAGTAATCCAACTAATAGTTTGTATAGTGTCAGAGAAAAGTGTCCGTCCTGCACTACATTCATCATCCAGCCTGAACCCCGGTGATAAATCTGGCGCATGGTCTATGCTTATACCATTTTTAGGATTAGTTAATTTGGGCCAATGTGTTCTAGCTCATAGAATTAACACTTCTCTTAGGCTGGTTAGAGCTGTTCACTCTGTTGTCCCTGTTGTCGGGCTTCTCAAGGTTTCACTTGAGGGAAATTGGTGACTGTTCTCTTCTGGAGAATCTCTGTAGGAGCAGGAGCTTTGTGGGTTGCTTCCTCTCCTCTCTTTCTCTAGACAGGAACTCCTCTTTCTTTACAGGGAGCAGATCCAGCCCACTACTTCCAAGATAGGAGAAACAGGGTGGTTAACACTGTTCCTTGCCAACCTTTGTTATCCATTACTTGATGGGAACTATGGTCAGAAACAAACAATAAAATGCATAATACACAACAATATACAATTTGTAGTAAGCCCAGGCCTTGGGTACTACAAATGTAGGTAGACATAGTAACACACATCTGTGTTCTCCTTGTAAAGGATGCAGATACAGATAGTACTGACTTCCTGTCTCTCCATGTAAATTATATAGGTACAAATAGGGCTGCCTCCCTATAAATAATGTCGGTACAGACAGTACTGCCTCACTGTGTCTCCCTGTAAATGATGTAGGTTTGATAATACTGCCTCCATGTTTTTACCAATAAATAATATACAGTAGGTTCAGATAGTACTGCCTCTCATAAATCAAACTTTCACTTTTTATTACTTGGTTGCAAATCCTTTGCAGTCAATTACAGCCTGAAGTCTGGAACGCATAGACATCTCCATACGTCTGTTTGCGCCTTCTCCAAGTCAGGCTTGAAGTCAAGGGGGCAGCGGCCTCCTTGCTTCGAGGCACGATAACCACGCCCCTTACCCGTCCTCTCTACATTGTGATAGACATCTTGCCGTGATGCCAGGACCGCGCTCTTCTCGCGCATGCGCCGTGCACTGCCTGTTACAGCGCAATTCCATGCGCATGCGCCATTCAGTAATATAGCGCTCGGCTGTCGCTTCTCGTCTTTAGCGTTAGCGTGATCACTGGCCTCAGGCGCTGGATAACGCAAGTGAAACTGGATCGCACATCCTCAATACTTTGCTTTTGCCTAATAACTGCTTCTCAGCATAATTAACATCGCTATGTCAGACCCTATGTCAAGAGAGTCGGGTCAAATACAGAGCAGCAAGTCAGGAGGGTGGCCAAAGAGCACACCATAAAATATAACAGTCTGATAAAAGTGCCAGGGAGGGTGAGGACTCAAATGATGATTGTGTGTTGGACAGGATCTGGGAGACGGATCGGGGTGCGGAGGAGAAAGTATTATCAGATGTGAGACAGTGACAGGTCTCACGCAGGGTAGAGGCAAGGAAGGGGCGGATAGTTCGGTCAACACCCCTATTCCACCACAGGTGAGACCAGCTGGAAGTAATCAGGCTGGCACAAAGCACCTCCCAGGGTGTCAGCAAGGGAGGAAGAGTCTGTGTGCAGCAGAGGCCTGGGAAGGCTCTGTACAGGTGCTGCTGAATCCTGCTGTGCTGGAGTTAAAGGGCCGGAAGCCTGTTTGTTCGGTGGAGCAGGTGCTGCTCATGCTATTGTGGACTATTTTGCTGTAGTGCAAGTAAAACTGCTGTGAATTAAAAGGCCAGTAGCCCAGAAAAAGTGGACTCGTGGCTAAAAGTTTGTTGCTATGGGTCTCGGGGAAGAATACGTCCGACGGACGTGGGAGATTAAACAGCAGGAAAAACTGGTCAAACAGATGGGTTGTACCCCAAGTGAGTTGGCAAAATTTGATGCTGAGGGAGAGGCTCTGGAGGCACAGCTGCAGCTAGCCATGAATAGATGGTCCTCAACACTGTATAGACCCTGCACAAAGTTCCAAGAGGTCGGCCGTGTACCGGGAACGCCAGAGAAAAAGCAAAGATAGGCCATTGCCAAGGGCAACTGTCGGGAAGATAAAGAGGGGGAGAGCGGTTCAGCTCTCAGGAAGTCGAGTGTTCCCTACCAGTGGAGACAGAGTCCTAGAAAGGATGTCCCGAGGATCTGCGAGGCGGTTGCTAAAGGTGACCAACCACAACAGCGCGCGGCTGTCCAGCAGTTATGGAGCGGAGCAAGTGGCTCATATTCTGCGGCTGGAGTATCCTTGGCTCCCGGGACTGCTAAACCCGTGACATCGCTGGGTAAGATTGTTCCCGTTATTGATTATGTGGCAGACCCAGTGACAGTAAGCCGGCGGCAGTTGATACCTGCTGGTCCGGTAGGTGATAAGTCGCGGAGGCAAGAAACTATTGAGAAAATGTGTGATAACATGGAAAAAACAGTGTCTGAACAGGCGGGTAAGCTTGTTGTGATTGCTCCCTCGCAGGAATCTGCAGGGGAGAATGTTCTTGTGTTACCCAAAATGCTTAGAATCAAGGCTAGACATGGGATGACAAGGATCCGGGATCCCATGCTAGCCCGGGTAAGGGGTAGCACAATATTGAAACCTGAGACTGGTAAAATAATAAAGGTGCTGGACAGTCGCGCGGATAAGGACTATCCGCTGATTTTCACTGAGCGTGAGACTCCAATGAGAACAGGGACTGATGAACTTGATGTTACAGATACGCTCATGCATGAGGGAGTGTTGGGGTGTAATTTTCCCTAATGCTGGGAGTTGTGGAGTAATGGAGACACTTCTGCAGAGAGGGCAAAAACACCTGCAGAACTTGTACCTGTCCCTTTAAGTGAATGTGTAAGGGAAAGGACCATTGAAAACAGTGATGTAGTTAAAGTGAAAAATGAAAATGTGAGGTCATGTGAAGTATATGATGATGACATGCCTTTTCCCTTTCAGAATGTGATCAGGAGAGAAGTGCCCCCTCCTGATAAAAATATATGTGATACAAAAATGCTGGTTAATGTTGTGAGCCCAGAGGGTGTACCACACGTACCAGAGGTGGATATGCAGTACCCACAGGGTTTTATGGTTGCTGGGGAAGTGTCCAATGTGGGGATTAGCACATCGGTGCCCCTAGAGGTCAGAACTGATAATGATGACACAAGTAATATAAGTGACGCATGTGCCGTGGCCGATAGCAACTTAGAGAGAGAGGCTGCCATATCGAGGTCTTGCCAAATTGACGTAGTTACGGTTAGCAACCAGGCGATAATTGTACCTGACATGACTAGAGTTGAGTGGGGAGATGCCAGCCTAGTGTCTGAGACCCATATTCAGGCAGCGGTAGATGATCTGACCTGTCAGTACAGCTGCAGTCAGAAAGAGTCTGTGTGCAGCAGAGGCCTGGGAAGGCTCTGTACAGGTGGGCTCAGCCGAGCTGGCTGAGGGGCCACAGGGCTAGGTGTTAGCCTGAACTTTGGGGGACTCCCCGAGGTCTTGGAATCGAACATCGCTAGGCCAGAGTCAGGAGGACTTCTGGGCTACAATCCCCTAAAAGGTACTGGACTTTGTTACAGCCTGGAAGTGCAGGATTGTTAGGCTGGGAAAAGCTGCATGTTCTTCCCTTGTGTGAACGGGGCTTTCAGTGAGGTAGGGAGTCCTCATGTTTAGTTAGAGCCCAGCCGCGCAGGTGTTTTATTTGTATTGTTTGTTTTGGTTTTGATGAGGTGCCAAATAAAAGCAATGTTTGGCCCCTAACCCTGTGGTCGATGAAGATCATTGTGAGAATGACCCCCGAATAAGAGGCGATTCCTTACACAGAGTACGAGGGTGGTGGCAGCAGCAATAAAGAGCAGAGGTCAAGTATCACCAAACCCCCAAAGAACTGCCTGGGAAAGATCTGTTTTGGGAACTGGTGATATCCCTGACATTGAGGGTGCATTAGGTTCATGTGCCAGAGCTTAGCCAATATTGGCTGCCTCTAGATCTGCACGAGTATCTCCTGTCTGGCAGTTTCTATGCATGCTGCGGGAAGAAAGCAGCTTTGCCTTGTGCAAGCTCTGCAAAATAAGCTGTGGGCACTGGGCAGTCCAACACAAACATAGGCACCACAGATTTATTAAACCACATGAAGCGGTGCTCATAGGGTGAATACCTTTGAGTATGTGGTCTATTTCTTTGCATTGATAGAATTGGACAAAACACCATTAGAAGCTTATGGGGCGGGAACAGAGGTTGATGCAGCCGAAGCTATTGTTGTTCTCCAAGGACAATGGTCAGTCAATTGGAGGAGTAGGAAAAATCGCACAAAAGTAAGGGAAGGACTGCTTAGAACTCACTCTAAGGTGATAGCTGATAGGCATAAGCCCACAACCAGTGGAGTGATAGATTGTAAAACCTTTATTAATATTGCTTTTTCACATGCACAAAGTCTTAAGACAAGAAGTTGATATCGTCTAGTTATCACTGCTGGTGGTTGGACCAGAGCTGGCAATCAACAAGTGCTGAGTGCTGGCTCTGCTTCGGCCAAAGTATGAAGACAAGAAGTTGATATCTTCTAGTTATCACTGCTGGTGGTTGGACCAGAGCGGGCACGCAACAAGTGCTGAGTGCTGGCTCTGCTTCGGCCAACAGCAATGATAATTAGAAGATACCAGCTTGAAAAGGGGTCCTGAACATTACAAAACCTTGTTCCTTTCTTGTACATCTCTTAATGGGAGGGACAGGGAGGCAGCACTATCTGTAAATACTGTAAGTCATTTGTTGACAAAATAATCAATTTCTCCCCCAAACAAGTTGACTACCACATTACACAGAAATGTAAGTATAGCTAGCAGTCACTTTACTTTTAATTAGCTTGTTCTCCCCCCATCAGTTGGAAGCTGTGGAGTGTAATATAAGGAAACTTTTCATCCTGTTCTTCTTTAAACTGTTTCGAACATTTCACTTTCCTTTGTTTCTCTTTTATGGACGGAGACATTTCTTTGACAGCTATTTTTCCACCGCTCAACAGACTAACGACAATTCTTTTCAAACTTGACAAAAACTGTCAATTCCCTCATTCGTCAATATCACATCTCAGAGGCGTCTGGCCATGCCACGGTCTGTCTGGAATCTGAACATAAAGCATCTTACACTGCATTCACCCTTTTGTTCTCATTCCAGCTCCAAATACATCAGGTTGACTGAACACCTCAATCAAATTAGGCTTTGTCTTCATTGACTCAACATTTACAAGAACTCAGAAAGAAATACCAGCCACTCGGTGTCCTAAAAAAACTGATCCCCTGCTGACAACAAATCAATGTCAGCCCTTCCCTCTTGTCTTCGTTAGCAATTTCATTTTTTCTCCTACTAATAAAAAGAGATATATGGAAACCGGTGATCAAGGGTATCGGGCGATGCGCTTCACTGCAAGATCATTAAAAAGTTGAAGCTGGTTCCTATCTGTCTGCATTTTTTAACGTAATGCCTAATTTCAAATAGAGCAGAGAACCATTTATCATATTTACAGTGGTTGGCACAAGACACAATGGGGTGGAAATGTGTGCAAAGCATGAAGCACAAAACAGATGTCGCTGCTAATTACGACCACAACATTTTGTCATGCCCTCAAATTTTCAAAGCATCTGTACACCAAGATTGTTATTGACACTGTTCACAGCAGCTACTCTGATGGAAGGATGACTTATCTGGGTGAACATGAAAAATCTAAAAGACTTGGCAAAGCAATTTGAAAATATGTTAAAGGGAAAACATGGTTCATTAAAAATATATTACCAAGGAAAGTTACTGAGATCTTAATGATTGAGTTGTAATCATGTCAGTGAAATAAGTGGAAAAAAATGAATTTCTCACATTTTGGACTAGATAGATAGAATAGATAGAAGATGCATTATTCATATATCAATAAACGTTTTCAACGTAGCTGTCCCCTTGAGCTCTTTGTCCTTAGATATGTGTAGCGCCACCTGAATTTCATCACTGCCTTGGCTTTAATATTCGGCCCGTTTCTAGTGACTGGAGACAGTGTGTGTGCAGAGCCCTTGGTCGATATTTTTCACAACTGACAGGGGGTGAGTAGTAGCACCCATTTGTAGAGTTGAGCGAACACCTGGATGTTCGGGTTCGAGAAGTTCGGCGAACTTCCCGGAAATGTTCGGGTCCGTGTCACGGACACCCCAAAATTCGGTACGAACCCGAACTATACAGTTCGGGTTCGCTCATCCCTACCCATTTGCCATTCTATGCCATTTTTCTAGTGGTTCTACCCTTTGGGCTTCTCCTTTCTCTTTTGTATATCTTTCTATATTTCCATCTTTTGAAAGCATATATTTGTCTGTATGAGGAACACTATATACATTCATTTTTGTGCTTCGAGTAGCTGGGGAATAACCTTGAACAATATGTCACACAGTGGAAGGTCAAGAGAGGCCACCTGCTTAAAAGAAGGAAGAAAAATGGACCGCACACTACAGGAGATTATAGAAAGAAAATTACAGTTCTGTACAGAGCAGTCAACAAAAAGTCTACGGACAAATCTATAAAAAGACAACCCTGAAAAACATATTTCAGTTTCAAATGTTGCTTGTGCTGCATTAAGTCCTTTCTGTGGAGTCGGCTGTGAATCTGAAGGCACCGAAGTGACCTTTTAATGGAACATAATGAGCAGTGGAGCTTCCTCCTACCAGGTCCATAAGCCTACACTTAACACAGAGCAGAAGTACCGGGTATTTCATATGTACAGTAGCTGACTTCCAACAAGAAAAATTCTGTCTATTGACCTCTTAGATATCACCAGATGGTCAGGTCAAGATTTTGTAGAAAATTAAAGGAGATAATGATATAAACATATGATAACATTACATTATAACATTATTTGTTGTATCAGAGCCCTGATTGGCCCTTACATATTCCAAAAATTAAGTTAAACATTAGAAATTTAACACAAACCCCTCAAGAGCAGTCACCGTTTACTGAGGGACATTTATTAGGCCGTGGGTGGTCCCATACGTCAGTCTTCTTCTCCCTACAGGCACAGTACCCCAAAACAGGGTACTTGCAGACTGTTCTTGTTATGTAGTGTAAGGCTAGTTTTACACCAGTGTCAGAGACATCTGACAGAGAATAGACTTTAGAGAGATAGAGGGCAGGAGTACTACAATCCCAATCATGGTCTTCTATATCCATACATTTCTGGGAAGATTTGCGCTGTGACTTATTTAGAACTGCGTTTTGATACCGTTGGATGTGCTACAACTTTTATTCTGCACTAAAGTAAAGAGAAACATTTGTTTTCTACATCTGGCCTGGTTACTGACTCCTGCACCATTCGCCACCCCCTGCACCTGCATCCCCTGCCTTGAACCTGCGCTAAACTCAGAACAACAAAGGCTTCAGGGTGTGCCCCAAAGGAAGAAAGGGTTCATCCTCCTACCACTGCTCTGGCCCTAGGAAACCTCAGTGTGAGGATTGCCACTGTGAGCAATTATTGCAGCCAGAGCCACTACCACTCCTATCCTCCACCAGTGCATTTGGCAGAGACAGATGCACTTAGTTGCATCTCTAGTCTTAAGTGTGCCAGAAATTCAAGTCTACAGTATGCCAGTCAGGGGCTGTTGTAGATGAGCTACAAGTTACGCCAGTTTCTGGCACAAGTTATAGTAAATCCACTGGGCTGTGCTAAGCCACTTTCCTCCCGCTAAGCCCCATCTCATTTTCTCAACATTTCAGAGAAGTGGCAAGCAGCTTAAAAATTTCACCATAACTTGCAACTTTTTTACTATACAAATGTGGCATAAAGGCTTTAATAAATGTCCCCCATTGTGTCTGTGGAAAATTTCAGAATAAGTCTAACTACACTTAAAGGGATTCTGTCACCTCGTTTTAGCCTATAGAGCTGCGGACATGCACTGCTAGATCGCCACAAGCATGTCCGCAATATACCGGTCCCATAGGGATGTGTGCTTTTATTGTGTTAAAAAAATGATTTTATAGATATGTAAATGACCCTGGTAAGTAGCCCAAGGGGCTGTACTAACCTTCTTGGAGCCCAGCCACGCCCCCCTGTAAAGGAGCCCAGCACGGCCTGCGTCCTCCGAATCTCCTCCTTGCTCACAGTTAGATCGCCGTAATCTCGCGATGCGTGAGCTCGCGCATGCACAGTGCTGGCACAGTGTTCCTTTCCCTTGGGCTCCTTACCAGGCTCATTTACATATCTATGCAATAAAAGCACACAGCTCTATGGGACCGGTATATTGCGGACATGCTAACAGCGATCTAGCCGTGCATGTCCGCAGCTCTATAGACCAAATAATAGCACATGGTATTTTATAATCTGTTCTTATTTTCTGATTGTATATTTATTTTATTTATTTATTATTTTTTTATGTGATTATTTAGGATACGACCATGCCTGAGCTGTTGTTAACCGCTTTTAGAGATTTGCTTTACAGTAGCCACATGGACCATAGCAACCCAGGACCAGCCAACCATCTAATGTATAGGAGGGCTTCCCAACTCTTCCATGAAGGTATTGTAGATGTCAGGAGGGATATGAATTGGATAGTTACATGTTAACTACCTGATCCTTTTGTTCTCAGGAGATATGAGGATGCTGGACTCCTCTCTGCGGCTGAGAAAAGGATACATGTACACTACGTGCAGAATTATTAGGCAAATGAGTATTTTGACCACATCATCCTCTTTATGCATGTTGCCTTACTCCAAGCTGTAGAGGCTCGAAAGCCTACTACCAATTAAGCATATTAGGTGATGTGCATCTCTGTAATGAGAAGGGGTGTGGTCTAATGACATCAACACCCTATATCAGGTGTGCATAACTATTAGGCAACTTCCTTTCCTTTGGCAAAATGGGTCAAAAGAAGGACTTGACAGGCTCAGAAAAGTCAAAAATAGTGAGATATCTTGCAGAGGGATGCAGCACTCTTAAAATTGCAAAGCTTCTGAAGCGTGATCATCGAACAATCAAGCGTTTCATTCAAAATAGTCAACAGGGTCGCAAGAAGCGTGTGGAAAAACCAAGGCGCAAAATAACTGCCCATGAACTGAGAAAAGTCAAGCGTGCAGCTGCCAAGATGCCACCAGCCACCAGTTTGGCCATATTTCAGAGCTGCAACATCACTGGAGTGCCCAAAAGCACAAGGTGTGCAATACTCAGAGACATGGCCAAGGTAAGAAAGGCTGAAAGACGACCACCACTGAACAAGACACACAAGCTGAAACGTCAAGACTTGGCCAAGAAATATCTCAAGACTGATTTTTCTAAGGTTTTATGGACTGATGAAATGAGAGTGAGTCTTAATGGGCCAGATGGCTGGATTGGTAAAGGGCAGAGAGCTCCAGTCCGACTCAGACGCCAGCAAGGTGGAGGTGGAGTACTGGTTTGGGATGGTATCATCAAAGATGAGCTTGTGGGGCCTTTTTGGGTTGAGGATGGAGTCAAGCTCAACTCACAGTCCTACTGCCAGTTTCTGGAAGACACCTTCTTCAAGCAGTGGTACAGGAAGAAGTCTGCAAGGTAAGAAAAACATGATTTTCATGCAGGACAATGCTCCATCACACGCGTCCAAGTACTCCACAACGTGGCTGGCAAGAAAGGGTATAAAAGAAGAAAATCTAATGACATGGCCTCCTTGTTCACCTGATCTGAACCCCATTGAGAACCTGTGGTCCATCATCAAATGTGAGATTTACAAGGAGGGAAAACAGTACACCTCTCTGAACAGTGTCTGGGAGGCTGTGGTTGCTGCTGCACGCAATGTCGATGGTGAACAGATCAAAACACTGACAGAATCCATGGATCGCAGGCTTTTGAGTGTCCTTGCAAAGAAAGGTGGCTATATTGGTCACTTATTTGTTTTTGTTTTGTTTTTGAATGTCAGAAATGTATATTTGTGAATGTTGAGATGTTATATTGGTTTCACTGGTAAAAATAAATAATTGAAATGGGTATATATTTGTTTTTTGTTAAGTTGCCTAATAATTATGCACAGTAATAGTCACCTGCACACACAGATATCCCCCTAAAATAGCTAAAACTAAAAACAAACTAAAAACTACTTCCAAAAATATTCAGCTTTGATATTAATGAGTTTTTTGGGTTCATTGAGAACATGGTTGTTGTTCAATAATAAAATTAATCCTCAAAAATACAACTTGCCTAATAATTCTGCACTCCCTGTATATGGGGGAGATTGGGACCGATAGCTTTAGGACCAACAAGCATTTGGCCAACATCTTAATGGGAAAGTGTTTCTAGGAAATGCACTGATAAACCAAGCACAGTGCCTTGTAGGGCTAGCACAGCTGGATGTGATGATATCTTTCTTTTAGTTATCCATTGCTTCATTCTGAAGAAAAAATGCCTTTAATCAATATACAAATGAGCAGTTAAGTGCACTGAGGGAAGGCCCAAGCTTTTCTTTGCACCCTTCCTCTGTCAGACTATTCCTTTCCTTTTTGATTGACAGGGAGAGGTCGCTTCATAGTCATCTCACCTGGCCCTGATGTGGCCCCTCTCTTCTTAGGACTGGTGAGATCCCAGTTGAATGCATTCATTCCCCTTTTAGGAATGCACAGCACAGTATGTACTCAACTTTGATCCCACATCACCGTGGTGTACTCCAAGTCGCTAATCCTATTTGATTTTTGGGATTCACAGGTGATTTACTTTGTAGCATATGTGTGGTCGGAGAATGCTTAGAATCCCAGTAACATCAAGAAAATGTGAAAGCATGGCTTCTAAGATTGGTGCGGATTACTTCATGAAATGTCAGTTCCCATCTGATTGTTGGTGGGCTAAAGGTTAAATTGAGCATATTTACAATATCCATTATAAAAGCCGTAAAAATAGAGCAAACCCCTGTCATGGGTTCTCGGCGCTCATAATTCTCAGTTTGCACAGAGCTTATACAAATATATCCTGCAGTATAGGATTCGGTTCCGTTTGTAGCTGTACATAACTTTTTAATTGGGAATTTATAAATGGGAATTTTCATTTTATTTTAATATTTAGAATTCTATATGAAGTTTACAATTTTGTTAAAATGTTGTTGTGATTATTATTATTCTAATCTGATTAGTTGTTATAATCACTTATATGTATTAATACAATTATATAATAATAATAATAAATAAAAAAATCTAAGCTTGTTGTGATACATTTAGTTACTGGTAATAAGCAATAGATTACTGTTTTGTTTGTTTTTTGCTCTATTTTATACCTGCAAAATTGGCCTTTATACTTAGTTTATTTATCTCTGCACCTAAAATTAAAACGGACCTGTCACCACAAAATGCAGTGCGGTCTGCAGGTTATAGAGCAGGAGGAGCTGAGCAGATTGATGTATAGCTTTGTGGGAAAAGATTCAGCAAAACTTATAGGGGCACATTTATTAAGACTGGCGTTTTAGTCACCGGTATTAATAAACCCCTAAGCTGACGGTGGTTCCTCCAAAGGTTTGAAGAGGCGCCAGACTCTCCATAATTTCGGCACATTGAGCGTCAGTTCTAAATGTAAGACAACTTTCTAGCTGTCTCACATTTAGACCTTTTTCTATACCTGAAACAGGTATAGAAAATGGTAAATGAGACGGGTCTCCCGGCCCTTTCCAGCCCACGCCACCCCCACAATTTTAGACAGGGTGTGAGTGGGGAGAACCGTTGCGCCACCATTTGCACCTTTCAGTATAATAAATGACACCCATAATTTTTACATTTATATCTGCAGCCCTGTGAAGAACTATCAGTACAGGCGGGAGATGTTATCAGTGACTGACAGCTACCTCTATGTACACTTATACACACAATGCTATCAACCACTGATAATTCCTCCCTTCTGTACCGATAAGTATTGACAGGAAATAAAATAAAAAGAAAAGCTATAAATGTATAAATTGCAAGTTTTAGGCCTCTTTCATACGGGCAAGATTTCCGCGCGGGTGCAATGCGTGAGGTGAACGCATTGAACCCACACTGAATCCGGACCCATTCATTTCTATGGGGCTGTGCACATGAGCAGTGATTTTCACGCATCACTTGTGCGTTGCGTGAAAATCGCAGCATGCTCTATATTGTGGTGATGGATCATGTGATGGACCATGTGATGAGCGCAGTGACGTCACCACAGGTCATTTCCCTCCTGGTCATTAAAGAAGAAGACAGAAGAGAAGCCGGGCTGCGCGAACAAGTGGATGAGGCGAGTTAAATATTTTTTTTATTTTTTTTTTAACCCCTCCATCCCTATTTTGTATTAAGAATGCTATTATTTTCCCTTATAATGGCATATCAAAGTGGCAGATTTTGTCACACATCATTTTTGCTGCAAAATCTGTGATTTTCTCCCCGCTCATGCCACTTTTCCAGAGTGCCGACAAAAGGGGGCATGTCACTGGCGGTAAAGTGGGCGGGAGAGTAGGCCCAGCTCATTTATCACTATCCACACCAAAATGGCTTAAATCTACACCAGCAAGGGAGGTGGTGTAGATTTAAGTCTGCTACATGGCCTGATGGAGGAAGCACCAAACTTAAAGGGGTTATCCAACCCCTTTAAATGCCCCTCAAAATGCCCAGGCACCTAATACAGGTTATGCTTACCCTGCTTCCAGGCACATGTGTCGCTTCTGATGCCCCCGCGACCACCTCTGCTAGGGAGGCTCGTCTCCGTTGTGGCCTGCTATTGGCCTGTGACTCTACATAACTTTGGTGCGCAGAGGGACTTAACACTGGTGTGGAAAATGCCAGTCTTAATAAATACCTCCCATAGTCTTTATTACAAATCTACCATTTTGTGTCCACAGCTCTCTTGCAGACAAATGTGTTTCCATGCTTGAACGCTGCAAAAAGTGTAATGACAAGAGCAACGCTGATAAAGGATAGTCAACACATTCTGTCTACATATATACAATGAATCCTTTGTATTCATTCTTAAAAAAATGCATCAGAAATACAAAGAGTAATTCATTATAAAAATGCAGAACACGCGGCACATTGAGGACTAAAGTGCAATCGTGCAATAACTTCAGTATTCATATCCCAGGCCACATCTTTTTAACAATCACTGTCAGCCCTCTGATTACAAAAAGAGTTGGCAAAATGGGCAAGTGAAATGCAATAGCAGTCTTTGTACAAAGCGTTTTCAAGTTTTATGTTCACAGTTTCTATGCAGATCTATCTGTCTCTATGGTTACAGACTACAAACAAACCCTGTGTAGTCTGATCTTACATTTATGTCTTACTCTGTTTTCTTATCATGGTAAATTAAAGAAAGTAAAAGACAGAGCTCAGGAACAGGATTAATATGACTATGACTGCAGGAAGAGACTACACAGGGTCTGTATGCAGTCTTTAACCAAAGGAACAGTATATATGCATGATAGCCTGGTGGTTACACTCTTGTGGCCTGTATCTGGTGTTTGTTACTATGATCAACTGACTTGAACTACTTGAATTAGGCAACAACTTTTAATTAGAACACTTAGTAATTGAGCACAGGTAATGCAAAAAGGACCTGTCGCTATGAAATGTAGGGTAATCTGCAGGCAGCATGTTATAGAGCTGGAGGAGCTGAGCAGAATGATATATAGTTTTAGGGGAAAGATTCAGCAAAAAAATGTTCTGCCATTAATTTCAATATCTGCTTTGTACATGAGGGTGTTTTATTAGTGATTGATAACATTCTTTGTGTAAGTGTGTATACAGACATAGCTGTCAGTCACTGATATATGTACACAGGGAGGTGTTATCAGTGATTGATTGCATTCTCTGTTTAGGTGTGTATTGTATACATAGCTATCGTTGATAGCTGTACACAGGGAGGTATTATCAGTGATTGATAATACTCTATGTGTAAATGTATATACACTCACCTAAAGAATTATTAGGAACACCATACTAATACGGTGTTGGACCCCCTTTTGCCTTCAGAACTGCCTTAATTCTACATGGCATTGATTCCACAAGGTGCTGATAGCATTCTTTAGAAATGTTGGCCCATATTGATAGGATAGCATCTTGCAGTTGATGGAGATTTGAGGGATGCACATCCAGGACACGAAGCTCCCGTTCCACCACATCCCAAAGATGCTCTATTGGGTTGAGATCTGGTGACTGTGGGGCCATTTTAGTACAGTGACCTCATTGTCATGTTCAAGAAACCAATTTGAAATGATTCGAGCTTTGTGACATGGTGCATTATCCTGCTGGAAGTAGCCATCAGAGGATGGGTACATGGTGGTCGTGAAGGGATGGACATGGTCAGAAAAAATGCTCAGGTAGCCCGTGGCATTTAAACGATGGCCAATTGGCACTAAGGGGCCTAAAGTGTGCCCAGAAAACATCCCCCACAACATTACACCACCACCACCAGGCTCTACTCTACCATTTGAATGTCTCAACAGAAATCGAGACTCATCAGACCAGGCAACATTTTTCCAGTCTTCAACAGTCCAATTTTGGTGAGCTTGTGCAAATTGTAGCCTCTTTTTCCTATTTGTAGTGGAGATGAGTGGTACCCGGTGGGGTCTTCTGCTGTTGTAGCCCGCCTTTTCTTTCCCATTCTGACATTCAGTTTGGAGTTCAGGAGATTGTCTTGACCAGGACCACAACCCTACATGCATTGGTTGACTAGATAATCGCATTAATGAGAAATAGAACAGGTGTTCCTAATAATTCTTTAGGTGAGTGTATAGTGATAGCTGTCAATCTCTGACACATGGGGGGGTGGTTAATAGCATTTAGGGTTGATCGGATCGAACGTTTGATCATATATCCGAAGTTGATTTGTTAAAAAAAAACATTGTTTGCAATGCTGTTTCCGCACACCATTTACAATGTATTTGCTCTGTGTAGGAAAACGTTGTCTTGTTCGAACCTATGCGAGACTTCGTTAAATGACTTCGGTATTCCTATCTGGGGATTTAAAAACATTGTAAAATAGGATTCCAGAGCCCTCTGCTACTTTGATCTTGGCCATTCAAACCCCTCAGATGCTGTGGGATCTGATATCTGTCGTCCCATTGGGTCAAATTCACCTAAATTGTGTGGTGCCAAGATGCAACTTGAATTAATCGGATTGTGATTTCAACTTAGCACTGCTATATTCCATATTAACTAATATGGAATATAGCAGTGCTAAGTTGAAATCGCCTTGCGATTACTTCGAGTTATATTAATCGCATTGCGATTTCAACTTTTTACATATATTCTTAATATTGCTCTAACTTCGTCTTTTAGAATATTCGTAATATTGCTATAACTTCGTCTTTTACAATATTATGAATATTCTAAAAGACAAAGTTAGAGCAATATTAAGAATATACGTAAAAAGTTGAAATCGCAATGCGATTAATATAAGTCGAAGTAATCGCATGGCGATTTCAACTTAGCACTGCTATATTCCATATTAGGCTAGAATTAACGAATATGGAATATAGCAGTGTCAAGTTGAAATCGCAATTCGATTATAATAACTTGAATTAATCGGATTGCGATTTCAACTTAGCACTGCTATATTCTATATTCGTTAATTCTAGCCTAATATGGAATATAGCAGTGCTAAGTTGAAATCGCCACTCGATTACTTTGAGTTATATTAATCGCATTGCGATTTCAACTTTTTACATATATTCTTAACCCTTTCATGATCAAGGGTCATTGATGCCCCAATGTCCAGGTCAAAATTTACAAATCTGACATGCATCACTTTATGTGGTAATAGCTTTGGAACACTTTTACTTATCCACGCCATTCTGAGATTGTTTTCTCGTGACACATTGTACTTCATGATAGTCATATATTTGAGACAATATATTTCACCTTTATTTATGAAAAAATCCCAAATTTACAAAAAATTTTGAAAAATTCACAAGTTTCCAAATTTCAATTTCTCTGCTTCTAAAACAGAAAGTCATACCTAATAAAATATTTATTACTTAACATTCCCCATATGTCTACTTTATGTTGGCATAATTTTTGAAATGTCATTTTATTATTTTAGGACGTTAGAAGGCTTAGAAGTTTAGAAGCAATTCTTACAATTTTTAAGAAAATTTCCAAAACCCACTTTTTAAGGACCAGTTCAGGTCTGAAGTCACTTTGTGGGGCTTACATAGTGGAAACCCCCCATAAATGACCCCATTGTAGAAACTACACCCCTCAGGTTACTCAAAACAGATTTTACAAACTTTGTTAACCCTTTAGGCGTTCCACAAGAATTAAAGGAAAATTGAGATGAAATTTCAAAATTTCACATTTTGGGCAGATTTTCCATTTTCAAATTTTTTTTTCTTTAACACATTGAGGGTTAACAGGCAAACAAAACTCAATATTTATTACCCCGATTCCGCGGTTTACAGAAACACCCCACATGTGGTCGTAAACTGCTGTACGGGCACACGGCAGGGCGCAGAATGAAAGGAATGCCATACGGTTTTTGGAAGGCAGATTGTGCTGGATTGGTGTTCTGAACGCCATATGTTTTTTATTTTTCTGCCGATCGTCTTGTGCAGGGGCTCGTTTTTTGCAGAAAGTGTGGAGGTTTATATTGGTACCATTTTTGGGTACATAGGATTTTTTGATCATTCATTATTACACTTTATGGGGCAAGGTGACCCAAAAATTGGCTGTTTTGGAACAGTTTTCATTTATTTATTTTTACAGCGTTCATCTGAGGAGTTAGGTCATGTTATAGTTTTATAGAGAAGATCGTTACGGACGTGGCAATACCTAATATGTATACTTTTTATCATTTATTTAAGTTTTACACAATAATAGAATTTCTGGAAAAAAAATGATGTTTTAGTGTCTCTATAGTCTGAGAGCCATAGCTTTTTTATTTTTTTGGCGATTGTCTTAAATAGGGTATCATTTTTTGCAGGACGAGGTGACAGTTTGATTGGTACTATTTTGGGGGTCATATGCATTTTTTATCGCTTGCTGTTGCACTTTTTGTGATGTAAGGTGACAAAAATGGCTTATTTTTTACACAGTTTTTATTTAATTTTTTTTATGGTGTTTATCGGACGGGGTCTATCATGTGATATCTTTATAGAGACTGTCGTTATGGACGCGGTGATACCTAATATGTGTAGTTTTTTAATTTTTTATAGGAAAAGGCAATTTTTTTTTATTTTACATTTTTATTTATTTATTTTTACTTTTATTTTTTTTTAACTTTTTTTTTTTATCAAGTCCCTCTTGGATCATGAAGATCTAGTGGGGCTGATGGCTGTACTATACTTTGCAATGCTCTTGCATTGCAAAGTGTAATACATTCAGATGCCCTGTAGGTGGCAACAGCGGACGCTTTTGCAAAGCGTCCGGTTGCCAGGGCAACCATCGGGGCTGCCATCGCAGCGCAGCAGCCCCGATGGTGGAGAGAGGGAGCCCCCTCCCTCTATTAACCCCATGGATGCCGCTGCCGCGGCATCTATAGGGTTACAGAATTTACAGCAGAGTGTCAGCATAGAGCTGACACTCTGATGATGGCGGCGGCTCAGGAATGGAGCCGCCGCCATCAAACAGCAGGGGGGCAGACGGGGGTCAGCGCTGGAAGGGGGGGGAGGGAGGTATGTCACGGCAGCAGGGGGCGGACTCAAGGAGGGGGCAGCGCCGCAGCACTAGGAACAGACGGAGGGGCACAGATAGGCAACCACAGATCGGGGCGGGGGGTAAGTGCACGCACAGATCGGGGGGGGGGGGATTTGGTGTCTGCACGCACAGATTGGGGGCGGGGGCACGCTGCACAGATAGGGGGCCTGCAAAGACACTGCTTTCAGGCTCTGATATGCAGAGCGCAGATCAGAGCCTGAAACCGGCATTTTAACACTGCCGCGATCTGATTGGTTAGTCTGCACAGACTAACCAATCGGATCGATTGCCGGCAAGGGGCCACTCTGATCGGTCCCTTGCCGGCATTACTGCACTGTATGCTGTCCGTTACAGCATACAGGGCAGGGGCAGAAGCTTTAATCCAAGCGCTTTGCAGCGCTTGGATTAAAGAGCTGCCAGAACGTATATATACACGTGGTAGCTGCACGGGGTATGTGCAGCTATCACGTATATATACAGATTGCGGTCGGGAAGGGGTTAATATTGCTCTAACTTCGTCTTTTAGAATATTCGTAATATTCTAAAAGACGAAGTTAGAGCAATATTACGAATATTCTAAAAAACGAAGTTAGAGCAATATTACGAAATTTCGTGAAATACACATAGATTGCAATTTAGCTATTATACTGCTATAGTAATTTTTTTAATAGTGTACATATTTTACAAAACTTAAGTTCAGAAGAGGCAAAAAAAATTTAGAAAAAAAAAAAGGATTATAGCACTATATTAGCTAAATTACAATCTATATGTGTATTTTACGAAATTTCGTAATATTGCTCTAACTTCGTCTTTTAGAATATTATGAATATTCTAAAAGACGAAGTTAGAGCAATATTACGAAATTTCGTAAAATACACATATAGATTGTAATTTAGCTAATATAGTGCTATAATCCATTTTTTTTTCTCAATTTTTTTTGCCTCTTCTGAACTTAAGTTTTGTAAAATATGTAAAGTTTCGTAAAAAACACATATTAGCCTAGCCATAGTCAATTAGTCATAGGAATGTTGCCTTATACTATCAAAAGAAATAATCGCAATGCACGATTAATTAAATCGCATATTATTTGCGATAATTGGAATAATTACGAATATTCGATTTCGACGAATATAACACGAATATTCATTTGAATATTCGCGAAATATCGTGAAATCGAATATGGCACCTCCCGCTCATCACTAATCCTGATTAGGATAGACTCACACATATAAAAAATGGCTTCTAAAAAGAATAAAAGCTAATTTTACACACACATATAGCTTCTAAGAGGTATGTATACAATATACTAAGAACTTACGGAGGGAATCCGTTTGCGTATATTAAGATTCCTATGCATAGGGAGTCCCCACTTGGAATTCCTTAATAAGTGGGTGAGTATTTACATTCTATTCAACCTTCCAATGGGATGCGATTAGTCGCACAAGCATGCATGCATAATCTCAGGAATCAAAGTTCTCCTTGTTTAAATCATTGTCACTTATTTATGCGTCAGTAACTCACAGTTTTGGAGTGGCGGTATGTCCAGAGGGTTACTGTGCCTTGGCGTGGCATCCTACGTGGTCTCTGGCACTTAATATCGCTTACCTCCGCTGCTAATCCTCTCTGGGAGCGCCGCAATGTTCTCGCCCTCTACCTCTGTCTCGCAGTTCCAAGGCTCGGTGTCTTGTGAGAGTCGAGCAGTCTCACTGCTGTTCATAGACCTAGCTTCTCACAAGGTCCTAGGTCACAGGTCAGTTGTAACTTTAGTTGGCCGCGTAGGGTGGGCGGTGATTTACAAAGCAATCCAGAATGGCTTTATGGAGCGCTCCAAATTGTTAATAGTATAAATCCTCTAAGAACATTAATCGTGCTTTAGAGGTACCCAACTGTACCAGACGCATTTTGGAACCTTAACTGGTTACTTCTTCAGTGGTGTGGACCTCCATTCTGTTTGGATCTTTAAATAGTCAACCTAAAATTGATTAGAGCTTGGGATTAGATCATCAATTAGCATTGGAGATCTTATATAAAAACCAGGCTGCAATAGTGCTGGTATGGAAATCTGTTCTGAAATGAAAAAGCGCACTATGGTGTAGCAAGTTCCACAAACTTAGCGCACCTGCGAATAGATTATACTCACAGGGTATCTTGCGAGTAAATGCGTATATGAATGGATGGTGTCTTCAATAGTACTCTGTTGAAAAGAGAGGACTATAGTGTAGCATATAATTACCCTTAAAACGCTTGCTGTAAGGTTATACTCACAGGATGTCCCTTATGAGAGGCTTGGAAGGAATCTGTGCAATCTTCACAGGCAGCTGGGCGGGTGGAGCAGGCAAGGATCAAGATACTCGAGTAGGAATTTCCAAATATCGATCCGACAGATGGAATGCTTCTGCACCTAGATGGTACTAGACGCCAGCTTCTCAGAAGGACTGGTAAGTGGAACAGATGCGCACCAAAGAGTCGGATAAAAATTATTTAATGAGAAATAAAATTACAGCTAAAACCACAAGACTAAAGTCTCTGAAATGCCCGACCCGGGTTTCGCCGTGATGCTTCGTCTGGGGCGTTGATTGGTGATTGGATTCCACAGAGTTTAAATTAGCAGGAGACCTCCCTTCTACCACGTCATGACATTCTTCACAGGAGTGCAAGGTAAGACCAATTATACATAAGCAGACACACATGAACAAAAAATATATATATATAAAATCCACATAAAAACATAAATAAATTCAAAAATGAAAAATTGTATATGGGGCAAGGTGCTAAAGGAAGATGTGTTAAAAAAGACAGGCATTAACGTCACATTCTACATTCAACCCTTGGGGTTGGATAGTTCCTAAAAGGAACATCCATTCAACTTCTTTTTTATTTATTAAGGAGATGAAGTCCCCTCCAATCAACGCCCCAGACGAAGCATCACGGCGAAACCCGGGTCGGGCATTTCAGAGACTTTAGTCTTGTGGTTTTAGCTGTAATTTTATTTCTCATTAAATAATTTTTATCCGACTCTTTGGTGCGCATCCGTTCCACTTACCAGTCCTTCTGAGAAGCTGAGGTCTAGTACCATCTAGGTGCAGAAGCATTCCATCTGTCGGATCGATATTTGGAAATTCCTACTCGAGTATCTTGATCCTTGCCTGCTCCACCCGCCCAGCTGCCTGTGAAGATTGCACAGATTCCTTCCAAGCCTCTCATAAGGGACATCCTGTGAGTATAACCTTACAGCAAGCGTTTTAAGTGTAATTATATGCTACACTATAGTCCTCTCTTTTCAACAGAGTACTATTGAAGACACCATCCATTCATATACGCATTTACTCGCAAGATACCCTGTGAGTATAATCTATTCGCAGGTGCGCTAAGTTTGTGGAACTTGCTACACCATAGTGCGCTTTTTCATTTCAGAACAGATTTCCATACCAGTGTTAAGTTGTGAGGTTGGCTTGTGACCACGTTGATTGAAGATCTACCAAAGGAACTTTTTATTATATATTTTTATTTTTATACAAAATAATTTTCTCCTGCAGCGCAATCCTTTTCCAAAACTTTACTTATTTGACTTTTCCCACATTGTCTCCGGATTTGCAGCGCTAGAGAAGACAAGTATATCTAATAGAGACTTTACTTTATTTATTTTTCTGGGCTGCAATAGTATTTATATTCCTTATATCCTTTCATTAGGACACCATCCTTCAAAATCCATATTACTCAAGATCTATAGTATATTCGTCTCCATCTATATATTATTTATAATCAAAAAAATATATGAAAGTGTGCACACATGATCTACCAGTTGAAATATCTATTAAAAGTCCAAAAACACATATGCGGTATTGATGCATTTTCCATGCGGTATATAAAACCACTGAAGAAGGAACAAGTCAAGGTTCCGAAACGCGTCTGGTACTGTTGGGGACCTCTAAAGGACGATTGATGCACTAATAGGATTTATAATATTAACAATTTGGAGCGCTCCATAAAGCCATTCTGGATTACTTTTTTTTTTTTTACTGTTTTTATTAAGTTTTCAAATATTTAAAGAATAAACATACAAACAAAGGCAGTGTCGCACTGCTACCATTGGTATCCATTCTTACAAGTGCAAAGTAATTTACCAGTTGTACTGTCCATGAACATACAGAGGCTGACAAAAACCCAACTAAGCTGTCAGTATTAACCGTCCACCTCCGTGGG
Organism: Bufo gargarizans; assembly: GCF_014858855.1. Taxonomy (NCBI): domain Eukaryota; kingdom Metazoa; phylum Chordata; class Amphibia; order Anura; family Bufonidae; genus Bufo; species Bufo gargarizans. Next base: position 55,031,094 of record NC_058088.1, read on the forward strand.
ATACAATAGCAGCCATCCCCGAGAGAGCCTTAATATTATAGACTGATATGATCCCCAGTGTGCTCCCGGGGTAGATGCCCTGATATTGTCTCATTCCTATTGTACTTTGTAGTAGTGAATTAGAGAACGACACAGACACATTCTGGATTACTTTGTAAATCACCGCCCACTCGACGCGGCCAACTAAAGCTACAACTGACCTGTGACCTAGGACTACATGAGAAGCTAGATCTATGAACAGCAGTGAGACTGCTCAACTCACACAAGACGCTGAGCCTTGGAACCGCGAGACAGAGGTAGAGGGCGTGAACATTGCGGCGCTCCCAGAGAGGATTAGCAGCGGAGGTAAGCGATATTAAGTGCCGGAGACCATGTGGGACGCCATGCCAAGGCACAGTACCCCACTGGACATACCGCCACTCCAAAACTGTGAGTTACTGACGCATAAATAAGGGACAGTGATTTAAACAAGGAGATCTTTGATTCCAGAGATTATGCTTGCATGCGCTTTCACCAGAAATAACTGCAACAGTGCTGTGCGTATATATTTTTCTTGTTGGACTGAAATACGCCCCTATATGCTTTCACTAGTAATAACTGCAGAAGTGAAATGTGTATATATTTTTCTTCTCATACTGAATATAAGCCTCTAAAGGCTTTTCAACATAACACTTGCAGCCCAATAACAAAAAGCTGGAATGACAGAGCTGTCTAATGGCTATTTGGATTCCAAAATAATCTTTCCCTGCACTTGTAAATCTTTTTTCCTATCAATGTCCCTAGCGTCTACTGATGTCTCTCCCTGCACTAAGATGCTGTGAAATGATTCCTACCTATTCCTTTCCCTGCACTTTTTTCATTTATTTATTTTAAACATAGAGGTTTTTCCAATAGCTGTCCCTAGCGCCTTTACGCGTCTGTCCCTGCACTCTGAACGCTGGAAAATGGCAGAATTTAAAATGGCTGCCATCGTTATAGGGATGTGACATCACAGGGCTAGCTGTCTGCCGATTGGCTGCATGCAGGCATGTCAATCTGAGTGATCCCACCTTCCCACAGTTACTTGCTCCATGTCCTCAGTCCTCACACGTGTAGCCGCCATTTTACGAAAATTGTGATTCGTTACCACAAAGCGCGAGGACATTTGCATCTGTTGCGAATCAAAGTTTTCCTGAAATTCGGATCGAATTCCACTTCGTCAGCTTCGATTTGCTTATCTCTAACATGGAACATGCGCGTGAAATGATTCTGTTGTATAGACGCATGACAGTGGATTATGTGGGCCTACGAGGATGAAGGTTCACGTCCGATGAGGGGGAGAAGAGAGCGGCACATTTGTGGCTCGCAGCTCAGCCTAAAATATTTTCTAATGAGGGAATATGAAAGCTTGTTGACAGATTGACAAAGTTAAAGTTGATTAAAATAAACTCTAAAGCAGAGTGTGGATACTTTGGGACACACCCTCATCATTATTGTTATTTTTAGTGCACAGTGAACTCTATGAAAACAACCCCCCCTCAAAAAAAAAAAAATCGGAATTCTATTTTTTCCAAATATTTAATTTTTCAATTTTTAATTGCAAGAAATGGCTAGTTAAATGGTGCCTTTCAAAATACATATTGCCCAGCAAAATAATAAACCCTCATATGGCTATATGAACAGAAACGCAAAAAAAATTATGAAAATTATGAAAAATGAAAATTGTCCTGGTCCTGAAGGAGTAAAGAGGCGCACACCCCTCAATAAATGTGGCGCCATTTCTGGCAGTCTGTGCATCAAAAAGTCCCATATACTCTATGTCAGCTATGAGCCAGTGTAGACTTGAGCGATGATTTATTCCGGCTGCAGACATGTTGTCATCAGTAAAATGCCCATTGTTTTATACTTAGATTTACTCCGCTTGTTTCAGACCGTCTTATGATTAAAGCAAATATTTGTTCATCACTATTATCTTTTGAAATATACGTCGCTGTTTTCTCCGCAGTCTTCATCAAAGAATAATTACATTCAGCAGCTGGATCATTCTATATAGATTAAAGCCGAAGACAAGCCAAAGTATAAATGCATTGTACGGCTTCATGGGCTGAGTGGAAGACACTTAAATAAATTCAAGGTATAATGTCCAGGAAGAGAATAAATTACAGAAATGGCTTAATAAAACAACGATCTGATCCAGAGGATGGATGGTGCGGACGGCTCACGGACCCATTCAAGTTGAATGGGTCTCGATTTGTCCCGGCCGTCGCATGGACATTGCCTGTGCATTAGGGACTGCAAATTGTGGTCCCCAATACACGGAACGGATGCACAATGTTTGTTTGCAAGAGGCCTTTATCTGATTCCATAATCATTCATGTGATGTAATATTTACTGATGATAGATAGATACATACATAGATACATAAATCTATAGAGGGCCACAATATAGTGTTACACCACCTTTTTTGTGTGTGAATTAGGATCTATTCATAAAAAGTCACAGCACTCTGTGGTACTGTAGGGGTTAACTTCCTCTTGCTTTATGTACAGGTGTTGATTACCCCTGCAATATACAGTATATGTGGCTGTGTGTCCCACCCCTTGCCTGTGCTATAGGTTTTAGTAGATGTCACTCTGCCTACTGAAGCATGTACAAGACTTTGTCTATCTCTGTACCCAATCTGTCTGTCTTCTGACCTAGCCTGTGCCTGTAACCTTGATCTGTTTGTTGGTCTGTATTCTGACCTAGTTCAGTCTGCACTGGCCCTGGACTGTCCTTGGATTTGCATGTGCTCTTTATGCCTGACCTTCTGTCTGTGGGCGTTACATGTCGGTCTGCAAGGTGGAGCCTCATATTTTTTTGCCCCCTGGAGCACCCCTGACTGCGGACCACTGTATGGAGAGGATCCATAGGACCGGATAAGTACATTACAATTATGGTTAGTACTTTGGTTGTTCATGTGTTAGTTGAATGGTCTCTGACAGCGGAACACCACCTCGGGGGGCTACAGAAATTTCGTTTTTTTCATCTCTGGACTTAGATTATGGGTCCTTTTTGAACCGTTGTTATGTAGCCGCTAGATTGTAGCAGCAACGTACTTGTTTATATTCTCTTATGGTCTCCTGATGAACCACATCATTAAGGGGAAACGCATCGAGACTGAGACTTTATTCACGGTATCATAATCATCTTTGTCAAACAGTTTTTTTTTTATAGACTCAGATATCTTGCTGGATCTTCATTGAAGGCGTAATATTTTGTTAATTATTGTCGTTAGACCCGATTCACAGTATTAAAATTATCTTCGTTAACTGTGGCTTTTTTGTGGATAGACCGAGAAATCTGTCTGGTTTTTCCTTTAAGGCATAATATTTTGTTAATTTGTTGTTGTAGGACCCGGACATCCATATGGGTCAACGTGCTATAAGGGCTTTTTAAGAACAGGCAGGCTAGGTACGGGGACGGAGTGCTCCCACCATTAGGGTGCATCTCTGGGCTGAGATAAGGTCAGGGACACCATAGGGACACAATAGAGACCCATATGGTTGTTGCCCCGGTGTACCACCATATTTAGCCACCCTGACTGATCCTTAAAATTGGCTCTTAGTGTCTGTCTGTAATTGTCGTATGTCCATCAGTCCCCATGTGAGGGACTCTTGTGTATATTTTTTTGTAATTTTTTAGTAAATTGCTAATAAAAGTTATATTTTAGGTAGTTGGCCCCAGTGACATTATTGGTGTTACATGTTCCTCTGGTGCTTGGTCCAGGTGTGTCTGACCCCAGCAGGTCAGCTGCTAACTACAGTCATAGCCAAAAGTTTTGAGAATGACACAAATATTAGTTTTCACAAAGTTTGCTGCTAAACTACTTTTAGATCTTTGTTTCAGTTGTTTCTGTGATGTAGTGAAATATAATTACACGCACTTCATACGTTTCAAAGGCTTTTATCGACAATTACATGACATTTATGCAAAGAGTCAGTATTTGCAGTGTTGGCCCTTCTTTTTTAGGACCTCTGCAATTCGACTGGGCATGCTCTCAATCAACTTCTGGGCCAATTCCTGACTGATAGCAACCCATTCTTTCATCATCACTTCTTGGAGTTTGTCAGAATTAGTGGGGGTTTTTTTGTCCACCCGCCTCTTGAGGATTGACTACAAGTTCTCAATGGGATTAAGATCTGGGGAGTTTCCAAGCCATGGACCCAAAATGTCAACGTTTTGGTCCCCGAGCCACTTAGTTATCACTTTTGCCTTATGGCACGGTGCTCCATCGTGCTGGAAAATGCATTGTTCTTCACCAAACTGTTGTTGGATTGTTGGAAGAAGTTGCTGTTGGAGGGTGTTTTGGTACCATTCTTTATTCATGGCTGTGTTTTTGGGCAAAATTGTGAGTGAGCCCACTCCCTTGGATGAGAAGCAACCCCACACATGAATGGTCTCAGGATGCTGTACTGTTGGCATAACACAGGACTGGAGGTAGCGCTCACCTTTTCTTCTCCGGACAAGCCTTTTTCCTGATGCCCCAAACAATCGGAAAGAGGCTTAATCGGAGAATATGACTTTGCCCCAGTCCTCAGCAGTCCATTCACCATATTTTCTGCAGAAGATCAATCTGTCCCTGATGTTTTTTGGGGAGAGAAGTGGCTTCTTTGCTGCCCTTCTTGACACCAGGCCATCTTCCAAAAGTCTTCGCCTCACTGTGCGTGCAGATGCGCTCACACCTGCCTGCTGCCATTCCTGTGCAAGCTCTGCACTGGTGGCACTCCGATCCCACAGCTGAATCCTCTTTAGGAGACGATCCTGGTGCTTGCTACACTTTCTTTGACGCCCTGAAGCCTTCTTAACAAGAATTGAACCTCTTTTCTTGAAGTTCTTAATGATCCTATAAATTGTTGATTGAGGTGCAATCTTAGTAGCCACAATATCCTTGCCTGTGAAGCCATTTTTATGCAACGCTATGATAACTGCAAGCGTTTCTTTGCAGGTCACCATGGTTAACAATGGAAGAATAATGATTTCAAGCATCACCCTCCTTTTAACAGGTCAAGTCTGCCTTGTGCTCGTCAACATTCTCACCTGAGTTAACAAGACGTTTACTGAAATGATCTCAGCAGGTCCTTTAATGACAGCAATGAAATGCAAAAGTTTTTTGGGGATTAAATAAATTTTCATGGCAAAGAAGGACTATGCAATTCATCTGATCACTCTTCATAACATTCTGGAGTATATGCAAATTGTTATTACAAAAACTTAAGCAGCAACTTTTCCAATTTCCAATATTTATGTAATTCTCAAAACTTTTGGCCACGACTGTACGCTAGAACTATTCCAAGAGGAATCGGCCTGATGGCTTCACTGCAGCAAATATATAGGAGTTATGGGTGAAAACCCGGGGACTGCCAGGATAACACCCTCAGGTATAGCCCAAAGTCAAACAGGTTATTTGGCCCAGTGGTTCCACAACCAAGGTCTGCAATAGATAGATAGATAGATAGATATGAGATAGATAGATAGATATTAAATAGATAAATAATTACAGAACTGTAGACAGAAGATAGAATCTATTTTTTTGGCAGTAACAAATCACATACTACAGAAATATTGGAGACATTTTATTATCTGTACAGTTTTTTTCTTGCTTCCACATATTGAGCGTTAATCGCTTTACTTCAAGTTACTTCATAAAGCCTGTGAGCAATGTAGATTATTTACCAGACATCAGTGAGTTACCGGCGCCTCGGCTCAGTCCATACATAAAACATACAGTATATCTGTACTAAATTGTAAACAATGACTTTTACACCTTGCTTCCAATAAAACGAGGCTCCGGGTCAATATAGTAAATGACTAGCAAGAAAATCAATGCTTTTCATTTATTGCTTGATAAACAATTACTGGTATAAAAGGAGTCAGAGATGCACTGGGTGCAGGCGGCCCAATCAGTCCGAGGAAGACGGAGAAATTGTTGGAATATTGTGCAATAAAAGAAATCACAGAGACACTAGGAACAAGGAGGTCTGGTGGCCTCTACTTTGTGTATGTCATGTTTCTCCATTAGGTTGATTGAAGGTGAAGGCCAAAAGATTTCTGTTCATGTTCATCTATCTATCTATCTATCTATCAACTCTAAAATAGCTTGCATGTGACCAAATGTCACCATCAAAGCCCTTAAGAAAATAGAGTCCCTTATGCAACTGGAGTCTATAAATTCAAGGAATCTAGGCAGTGTAAGCATACTGTAGTTTAGACATTGTAACAAAGCTAAATATCAAAATTTCACATGACCACCAATGACTTCACCCCACTATATTTATTGTTGACTTTTTCTTTTATCCTCCTTAACCCCTTCAGTACCGAGACACTTTTCACCTTAAATGCCAGGCTGATTTTTGGAATGTGTCAATTTATGTGGTAATAACTTTGGAAAGCTTTTACTTAGCCAACCCATTCTGAGATTGTTTTCTCATGACACATTGTACATTTGAGTCAATATGTTTTATTTATAAAAAAAAAGATTCAAAATGTGTAAAATATTTGGAAACATTCACAATTTTTCAAATTTGAAATGTTCTGCTTTTGAAGCAGATAGTAATATCTCATAAAATAGTTATTACTTTATATTTCCAATATGCCTACATTATTTTTTGCATCATTTTTGAAATTACATTACTTTTTAATTTTTTTAGGACATTAGAAGGCTTTTAAAGAAAATTCCCAAAACCCATTTCTAAGGACGAGTTCAATTATGATGTCAATTTGTGAGGCTTACATAGTAGACCCCCCCCCCCCAAATGACCCCTATTTATAAACTACACTTAACCCTGGCGTTCCACAAGAATGAAAGGAAAATTTGAGGTGAAATTTCTAAATTTCAATTTTTTTTGCAGATTTTCCATTTTGATCATGTTATCCTGTAACACAGCAAGGGTAAAGGGCCAAATAAATGTCAATATTTATTACCCAGATTCTGCTGTTTACAGAAGCATATGTGGTCGTAAACTGCTGTATGGGTACACGGAAGGGCTCAGAAGAGAAAGAGCAGCATATGGTTTTTGGAGGGCAGATTTCACTGGGATAATTTAAAGCTGCCAGGTCGCATTTGTAGACCCCCTAAAGTAGAAATGTCCTAAAAGGATTTTATTGGTACTATTTTAGGGTACATATGATTTTATATCACTCAATATTATATTTTTTATGACACAAAGTAACCAGAAAATTCAGAAAGTTCACCTGACTGGGTGGGACATGTTATATTTTTAAAGAGCTGGTCGTTACAGATGCGATGCTACCTAATATATCTGTTATTCAATTTTATTTATTTTTTACACTTTTATATGTCTTTATTACAGGAAAGGGACACTTTTTTTAACTTTTTTATTATAAAAAACATTTTTTAAACTTACTTTTCACTTTTTATTTTTGTCCCACTGTGGGACTTTTGGGGGTCTGATCCCCTCTGCAATGAATTACAATACGTTTATTGTAAAACATTGACTGTCAGTGTATCACCAGTGTAATACCATGACAGCCTGCCTATGGGACCCAATGCCTGGGTAAAGCAACGGGCTGCCGTTCAAGCCATCAGTTCTCTGTCACCTCAGCAATGAGACCCGATGGCAACAGGGAAGAAACCCGTACCCTACGTAAACCCTGTGCATGCCGCATTCAGCACTGACTGTGTTCTCGGTGCTGGCCCCAACAGAGCATGAGAATGTTTTTTTTTGAGTCCCATAGTGACTGGAGCAGATGTTCAGCATGCCCAATGCTACTCCATTCATCCCAATGGGACTTACAGAGGTAGGTGAGTACTATACTCTGCTACTGTATCTCCGTCAGTCATATAAAGATGAATAATGCAACAGCCTGCAAACCATGCTCCATTAGATCAGAGACTCAGAAACCCCAGTTTTCGTCATCGTTGGGAGCCCCATCCTGTGGATATCTGATAATTTGTTATGGTGGGACACTTCCTTTAAAGGGATGGAATGTATGTTAGCAGACAGTCTGACCACTGGGTCACCTTAGATCATGACAACAGGGGCCTCATGTCCTGTGTTTGAATTCAATGGGGGTCAGGCACGCACTTTACTTCTCTGTCAGAACCTTAGACTCTGAATGAAGCTATACTGATACTGTATGAGTACTAATCTAATCAAATGAGGTATGTGGGGCCACAGGGGAAACCCCAGTAATATTTTTTTTTTATAACCAATCATGTGGATACAGTAGGTGACAAATATTTGCTGTGAGATTAGCACAAAGCATAGGGGCATTGAAGGGGTTGTCCAAGGTTTTTTAAGTGATGGCCTACGACAGGCCATTAGCTGATTGGATGGAGTCCAAAACTCGTACCCCCGACTCTCAGCTGTTCTGTGTAGCTCCATCGATGGAAGTCAGTGCCGGAGCTACACAGCACCAGCAACATTGTAACAGCAGGAGCTTGTTACTATAGCGCTACTCCAAATGAAGTCAATGGTAGCAGCGCTGTAGTAACGAGCTCCCACCACTATAACGTTGACTATGGAGCTATACAGACTACCTGATCATCATCAGCGTGTCAGATCCCTGCTGATCAGCTAGTGATAGCCTATCCTCAGGCTAGGTAATCATTTAGGAAACCTAGAAAACCCCATTTAAATAAACTTTTGACACAATTTTTTATAAGAAGTCTAGAATTGAGACTCTACACTTCAATAGTCAATAAGAACATCAGACGAGGAATTGAGATGATGTGCCAGCACTGGCTTACTTTACAGCTATTTGCTGGCGAACGAACACAGTGCGACCTTTTCTCTTCAACTTGCTGCAGAGAACAGCAGGGATGATACACACCACGGCTCACATCAGAAACAGCACACATCAGTGAGAAGGGCCAGGGAGTGCTCCAGGGTTGTGCAGGTAAAGAAAATCTGATTACCTGGGTTTGTTATAAAGACAAGGATCATATATCCATATATCTTCTTCTGTCCGTGAAGAAGGGCGCTGATCCGGGCTGGATACAGCATTATTTTTAATCCTGAGAAAAGCTGCGATAATGTATATAATGCACTGCTGGCTTCTTTATATTATCACCAATGAACTGAATGTCAACCATATCTATCATTCCTGCACTGTAAGGGTGGCCTTCCATGGAAGGTTTGCAGAATCTCAGAAATACCAGAAGGATGAAAGGTTGACAGTTCCATTTTTTGCATTCTATTCTCTGCATTATCTAAACCAAAGTAGTAACAATTCAATACTACTGATGTGAACATTTTTGAACCAATTTGCAAATTTATTCTCCCATTGCATTCTGTGGACCAGAAAAATGCTAGTCAGGTGATGTGGTGGAACAAAGCAGGTAAATAACTAATTGCAGTGATTTAGTAACCTACAAATTTCTCTCTGCTGTAGAGCAATATTTTTGACATATAAAGCACGGGAAGCTATGGATAGTAGAGATGAGCAAATCCCTCAAAATTCCATTCAGAGTCAATACAGCTGAATTGATTGACTGATTCGATTTATACTCAGTTGATTCTACTTAAATCAAAAGTTCTCCAATATATATCACATTCTAAACTAAGGTCTCCTAGGATTCATATTTTCTCTGTTTCTCACTTTTTTTAAATAAAATATTTCAATGATTTCTCTCTTTCTCTCTAAAAATCGACTAAAATATTCACATTGTCAAATTCAACTTATTAAGTTGAATTCAATCATCTCTAATGGAAACATATTGATTCTCTTAGGCTACCTTCACACTGCGGCAGGGCTCAGCAAAAACGCTTCCGTTACTGATAATACAACCATCTGCATCCGTTATGAACGGATTCAGTTGTATTATCTTTAGCCAAGACGGATCCGTCATGAACTCCATTGAAAGTCAGTGAGGGACGGATTCAGTTTTCTATTGTGTCAGATTGAGTCAGAGTTAAACGGATCCGTTCCCATTGACTTGCATTGTGGGTTTTGCTCCGCATCCCATGACGGAAAGAAAACTGCAGCTTGCTGTGGTTTGCTCTCCTGTATGGGAACACAACCAAATGGAATGGAATGCTTTTTGGAGCATTCCGTTCTGTTCAGTTACGTTTTGTCCCCATTGATGGGGAATGTATTGGTTGCAATGAGCTGAAGTTATTACTTCACGAAGTCTCGCAAGACTTTGCATAATAACTTCATAAATTGATTTATATTGTAAAAAAACATTTCCTGAACTCGGGTTTGGTTCCAAGTGGTACCATGGAACCGAACCCGAGTTCGGTAAATGTTTTTTTTTTTTTACAGTATATATCAATTTCTGAAGTACTTATGCAAAGACTTGCGAGACTTCGCGAAATAATAACTTTGGCTCATCGGAGCCAATACATTAGCTTATCGGAGCCAATACATTAGCTCATCGGAGCCAATACGAAGTTTTATGCAAATCGACTTCGGATGTTTTATCCAAAGTCGATTCGCTCATCCCTAATAATAACCCAAAACACACAGTGAAAAACATCCAAGAATGGCTGGCTAAGAGCAAAACATTGGAATATTCTAAAGTGGCCTTCTATGAGCCTTGATTTAAATCCTACTGAACATCTGTGGAAGTTGCTGAAACATGCTGTATGGAGAATAGTATCATTGAAAGTTATAGAAATTGCTTGATTGCAGTGATTGCCTCTAAAGGTTGTGCAAAAAAATTAAGTTAAAGGCACCATCATTTTTGTGTAGGCCAGTTTCATTAGTTTGTTTTATAAATTATTCTGATGAACCACAATTCAGAAGCAATGTCTGATTTTCAATAACTTTTTATTTGGTATTACTTTTGCCAGTTTTAAGCTATTTCAGTGACCATCTTGGGTTTTTCTTTCTTTAATGAAAGGTTACCAATAATTTCAATAAGAACCAATGAAAACCATTATCCCCACACGCAATTTTTTTTCTCTATTATTTCAATTACAAATGTTTCAACATGACAAACAATGTCTCTATATTTCTATGAGATTGCAATTTTCAGGCTAAGAAATTTGTTTCCCTTTAAAAAAAAGGCACCCCGAGGGAAAATAAAGGAACAGTATTAATTCAGTGAAAATATGTTTTTCCTCATTAACTCTCCATTTGTATCAAACTCAGCAATAGATTGTGGATGAAATTGTACATACTGAGAAGAACGGTTGTGTTCCTCAAATCAATTTTTCATAAGCCGAACCTCAAAGAGAAAGGATATGAAACCCAAAAGGAAACATAAAAAAAGGGAACACTGTGTACTGACGTGAGGAGTAGGAAGCATGGGCTGGAGACAAAAACAAGACAAGATGCTCTATAGTAACCGGTGTAATAGAAACATCAAGTATGGAATAGAAAATGCAAAATGTATCCGATCTCTTTCATTACATTTCAGTGAATAGAACTTTCAGTTGTAATTATGTTACTTTTTTGTTTCCTCTGCAGTGGCAGAGTATTCATGATGAATCATATAATGTTGCATATTACTCACAGTGTTCAGCTGAAGATTAATTAGACTATAGACACGTACAGCCATTTGTTATCTAGTCTGGGTTACAGAACCAAACACTATGCTTTAATATCATGTTTTGCTTTGTAGTTATATAATGTTGACTTACTATTGACTGACAAGAGAATTCCTATATTGGAGCATACCCCTTTTTTTTTTTTTTTTGGGGGGGGGGGGGGGGTTACCTACTTGCTTCCCATAATCACTGGCTGCAGAGGTGACCTGCTCTGCCAATTGACCTGATGGGAAAGGGAAGGGGACAGATCAAAACTGTGGCCAGTGAGTGGTGGTGTCAAAGCAGATGTTGACATCTGGGGGCCAAAGCAAAGCAGCCAAGACAGGAGAGCAAAGGAACTGGGACCCAGAGACAGGAAGCAGGAAAGTATGCTTCCGCTTTTGCAAGTCTGGGCAAGTGGAGGATTTGCCAATCCCCACCAAAAGGTGTCCAACCCCTTTAAAGAGAGTTCCACTCTTTATATTTTGATATATCTTTAGACATTTATATATCTTTAAAGATAATGGGGTCATTTATTAGGACGCCGGTCTTAATAACCCCTATAGCTGGTGCCGGCCTCTACATAACTTCGGCATATCCAGCGCCTATCTCCTTCCAAACCCACGCTATGCTCACTTTTGGATCTGGCGTGAGCAGGGAAAAAGTCACAGATTGTGCAGCAAATAACCTTTGCGACACAATCTGCGCCAGACATATGCCTAATATAGGTCATCAATATCAGATCAATGGTGGTCTGACAACCGGCACCCTCACCGATCAGCTGTTTTTGGCAATGAATAAAACAGTGGATGGATCTGGAGACAGAAAGCTCGGTCCACTGTGCACTGACTGTACTGGCAAATTGTGAGTACTGTACTATGTGGGCATGACTACTGCACAATGGACAGAGCCTTCTGGGTCCATCCACTGTTTTGTTTCCAGCACCTGCAGATGGTGAGAACAACTATTGGTGGGAGTGGGAGGTATTGGACATTCACCAATCTGATATTGTTGACCTATCCAAAGGAGTGGAAAACTCCTTTAAGGACTTTTTACATGGGCCAATGATAATAGGAACACTTATTCACCCAGTCACTGATTAGCCAACAAACGGACAAACTCTCATTTTTTGGGCTGATCAGATTTTTATGTGAGCATTTAAATTCTCACTAGAGGTCAATGTCACTGAAAGATAACTTTTAAACATCATCTTTCTTAAATAATCCCACATAGAACAAAAATAACAAAACTATCAGATAATTCAAATGGCTATCAACTGCATCAGGATAGATATAATATAAGGTATCAAAGAAGGAGAAAGAAGCTGTTGCCACAATTGTGGTCACTCATGGTTTTGAACCTTATTAGTAACTATCTGAAGGACGGGTATACTTAATCTATTTCATTTATTGTTTGTGTGTGTCGTTAAAAGATTTCGAGATTATCCATTATACTGAGATCTACAGCACCCTGCCCCCATAACACTGACCTCCACAGCCCCCACCCCTTAACACTGAAATCCCCCCACCGTGCCCCATCTCCTTAAAATGTGACCTTCACAGCAGCTCACCCCCTTAACTTTGACCTTCATAGCAGCCTGCCCCTTTAACAGTGAGTTCCACAGCACCCCACCCCATTGACAGTGACCTCCACAGGGGCCCGCCCCCTTTACAGTGACCTCTACAGCACCCTCCCCTTTACACTGACCATAGGTTACAATCCCCTTAACTGACCTCCACCATTCCCAGCCCTCTTAACAGAGACCTCCACAGCGACTGCCCCTTTAACAGTGACTATCACAGTACCCCCCTCCCTTAACAGTGGCCTCACAGTACCCCGCTGCCCCTTTAATAGTGGCCTCCACAGTCCCCTCCTCCTTAACAGTGACCTCCACAGCAGCCTGCCCCCTTAACAGTAACATCCACAGCGCCCTCCCCTATATTAGTGACCTCTATAGTACCCCTTCACATTAACAATGATTTCCACAATAACCCGCCCCCTTAACAGCGACCTCCACAGAGCTCAGTTCCTTTAAAATGTGACTTTCAAAACATCCCACCCCCTTAACAGTGACTTCTACATCACCCCGTCCCTTAACACTGACCTCCATAGTGGACCGTCCCCTTAACTTTGACCTCCACCGTTCCCTGCCCCCTTAACAAAGAAAAGACCTCCACTGCGGACCACCCCTTTAACAGTTACCTCAACAGCATCCCCCCACTTAACAGTGACCTCCACAGCGGCCGTCCCTTTATTAGTGAACTTCACAGTACCCCATCTCCTTAACAGTGATTTCCACAACAACCCACCCCCTTAACAGTGGCCTCTACAGCAATCTACCCCTTAACACTGACCTCCATAGCGGATCGTCCCCTTAATTGTGACCTCCACAGTAGCTGGCCCCTAGGGGGGCCAGAGGTCCAGTTTTAGGCCGGACAGTCCGGCTTTCAGTCTCCCTGTCCTCCGTCCGGCGCTGTGTCTGGATTGACATGGGGATGTCCTTTTGAACAGCTCATTTTCAGACAACAGCCCTGTGCTGTCTGAGTGTGAGCTGCAGGAAGAAAGTCACCCTTCCTCCCTCCCTCCCACCCCTGCAGTTGACAGAAGTTGATTTTTACCATAATTTTTTAATCCCCCGTCGGCTGCAGAGTGGGAGGGGGCATGTTTTTTAAGTTCGTCTTTTGAGGATGACCTGAATGGCCACCCTACCTTCCCCTTAACTTTCACCTCCAAAGAACTCCGCTCCCTTAACAGTGTCACCCACATCGCCCTGCCCCTTTAAAGCTGACCTACAGCAGTGACGGAAAATGGCTAGGTTGTTATAGAAACCTGGTGTAAAACTGTGCGTATGTGGAGACTAAGGACCTGCAAGCTTCTATTGGCTGATAAGGGACATGTGACTGTGTGTATGGAAGTTGGGATATCAAGAGAAAGACCTGCAGGCTTCTATTGGCTAATGTAGGTCATGTGATGTGTCATAGGTGCATTTTTGGGAATATCTCTGGAACGGTACTTCCTAGAGAGCTGACACCTGGTCCTAAACCTTCATGGACACTTGATGTACCTGTGTGCCAAATTTCGTGATTGTAAATATGATGGTGCAGACTCCTTTAGCGGACATACACACATATACACATAACACTCAGCTTTATATCTTAGATGGCGATCGCTGTGTCACATCACTCTTAGGAGATTATCAGATGTCAAGTGTTGTAGTTGATACCCATTTAAATCATCAGACAGTTTTGTTATGTTTGTTCTCTTATGTGGAATTATTTTAGAAAGATGATGATATAGGGTATGTTTTAAGGGTAGATTTCTTTCAGTGATATTTATGTCTTATCACATACCCAGTTTAGACTCAATAGAGGTGAAAACATTTCTTTAAATTCAATTGTGGCCGGATTTGTCCGAATCAACCGTCCTATTCGATTCGGACCTGAATTGATTCTACCCAAATCAAAAGTGCTTCAATTGCCCTGAGAAGCTGTGGATGGCATTCTGGTCAGTCTCAATCTCTGTCTCTGTATTTCTACTTTTCTTTTCCTCCAAAAATATAATCACCTCAAATTCAGACTCTACAAATTTGCTACTGATTTCTCTCTTTGAGTTGCAAAGAGTTTAATTCAAGACAGAAATCCACCGCATAACGCTTCAGATTCAGAATCATCTCCTCATGTCATTTTAAGAGTAGTGATGAGCGGCAGGGGTCATATTCGAATTTGTGATATTTCAATATTCACAAATTCGAATATTCATTATATTCTACATTCTTTTTTTTTACTCAAAAATCGGCAAGGTATTGATCACGTAATATGCAAATATTATGCAATCAATACAGGTGTGGGGTCAAAAATGAATATATAGCACTATAGAATATATTGCTATATATTAGTTTTTAGAATATTGGTAATTTTTTCCTTCTGAACACGTGATTCCTCCCTGCTTAAGTTACTTGTGGGCCACTGAATCATTGCACCACAAGCAAGAAGCCGGGAGGACTCATGTGTTCAGATGGAAAAAATGATGAATATTCAATATAACGAATATATGGCACTATATTCTAAATATATTCGCAAATTCTCAAAGTGGCGATATTCGAGATAAAAATTAGCTTTTTTTAATTTTCGTGCTCAACACTATTTAATAACTTTCTGCAGAGTGTGTTTTCTATAGTCTCTTTAACCTTTGAGGCTACTGTAAACATTACGATCTACTGCATTCAGTGTTTGCACTATGTGTGGCCACACACCTACAGCGGTGTAAGAAAACACTCTTAGGCCTTGTTCACATTTCCATTTTTCATGGACAGCATACGAAACCCATTAATTTTAATGTGTTTGTTCACCTTGGGTCATGCACTACTTTGGTCCTGTGATACCAGCCAAACACAGCCATTAAAGTCTATGGGTCTGTGAAAAACCTCTGACACAACAAGGATGGCATCTGTGTCCTGTCACTGTTACACTGACCATTGATAGGAGATGGTCTGGAAATTAATTTTCAACTGAGCAGTGTCCATGGAATACGGATGACACAAAGAGGGCAAAGAAAGTACGCATATCTCTAAATGCTGTTATTAGCATCTTAGGCAAGATGGCCGCCCCTAATATCGTCTACAGAAAATAAAAATATTTAATCTACAATCTAAAAATATAAACATTGCAAAAAAGGAATATATTTTTACTTGTGATGACAGGAAGACAGTACTTCATTATCCTACATTGTTACCAAGGAAAAGTAGCTCAAGAATAAAATGGCGTTTCGGGGCACTTGCTGGAATGATATTGCTTAGGGCGAGGATAAATCACCCGAATTGTCTTTTCTTTTTTTTTTAGGCTATGCATTTATTTTAGGCTATACATTTTTTTTAGGCTATGCATTATGGCCTGCCTTCTTCAGGCTTTAATACAATTATGACAAACGTAAGGATCTTATATACATAATTAAACAGGAAGGGGAAATAACATCACATGCTCATAGGTCAAAACATCACTGGTTCAAAGACAGACATGCCAAGGGCCACTATGAAAGAAAAATAACGAAGTAGTCGTTAGGGGGAATTGTTGTTTCCTTGAAATAGTGTTGGTGGGCCCATTTTTCTACCAGGCACCTGTGCGGTTACACAGGCTTCATATATGATATGTCCACCAAAGAGATCTGGTTACAGGTTCCAAGGTCAGCTAGCCATTAGGGTCCCTGATTTATTAGGGGTCTATTATTGTGTCAGAGCTTGGGCCCACCAGAGGAACCTCTGGTGAGCCAGTCTGACCCTGGATTCAACCGCGGTCTATTTTTATGAGTAGATGAACAAAGAAAATATGGGTGCTGATTTTGAAGGATGTCTCAATGGTTTTATTCAATCCATTGTGGTGGAGGAACACATAAAGATCCAGAAAGCTTACCTTTTTCCAGTTTTGTCTGTTGGGGGTGTCCACTTGGGATTTGTTCATTTGGAAACGCAGAGATCCCTTTGAAACTGCAGTTGTGTAATAAAAAAGTCTGTGCTCCTTAGCTGAAATTGATGCCAGCTCAGAGCTGGTGTAGATTTCAGGCTTCATTTACTCCAGAAATCCGATGTAAGAAAAGAGAAATATTCTGTCCAAGGGCACCCTCCATGCCCTTGCCCATGAACCCTTTTCAGGAAATTGGCAAAGGCAGCATAGAACCATCACTTGCACCTAAATTTAGGTGCAGTGAAGTTTAAAAACTAGTTTTTTTTCTATGACAGAAAACGGACATGTGGGGGATAACAAATTCCCTCCACTGCGCTTTAGAAATCTATTTTGTAGATTAGATCTATTCTAGATTATAGACAATGGCAGGAAGGCAGAAACAGATGTGATTACTTCCTTTACACGGTGATTCAGGGAGGTAGTGCTATCTGTGCCTACATCATTTACAGAAATATGGTAAGGAAGTAGCATTTATACTTCTTCTTAATTTTCAAGGAGAGAGAGGGAGGCAGTACTACACGTATTGGCATAATTTACTGAGATACAGAGATGTAGTACTATCTGTATTTACACAATTTACAGGGAGGCAGTACTATCTGTACCTACATCATTTACAGGGAGAGACATGGAGGCACTACTATCTGTACCTACATAATTTATAAGGGAGGCAGTACTATCTCTACCTACATCATTTACAGGGAGAGACATGGAGGAAGTACTATCTGTACCTACATCATTTACAAGTAGAGACAGGGAGGCAGTGCTATCTGTACCTACATCATTTACAAGTAGAGACAGGGAGGCAAAATAAAACAGGTAGGAAGTAATATATGTACCTACATAATCTATAGGGAACAGTAGGAAACAGAATCAGTACTATCTCCGGTATGCTTCCACCATTTACAAGGATAGACAGATAGGCAGTACTATCTGTAGTGATGGACGAACATCTGCCGGGGCGATCAAATGTTTGCGGTGGGTCCCATTCATTTTAATGGCAGGCAAACCTGAAAAACCTTCAGCTCATATTTTCAGCCAAGAAATAATTACTAGAAGTGCACAAATAGTCCCACAACATGGACAGTGACACCAGATGTATTATTCGAATTTGCAATCTCCATTCATTATTTTTTTCAATGCAAAATATCTGCAATATAATTTTCACGTATGCGCATGCGCAGATGCACTATACAGTACCCAAATGCACTATAAAGAAAGTATATTGGTATATAACACCCCGCTGAAATCTGTTTTTTGGGGGGACGATTGGTATCTCACACCAGTAGAAATAATTTGTTCCAATAACGCTTGTCCCTCTATATACCTGCAGTATCGCAGCAGAACCGCACACAACTGCCGCACAATACAAATGCACTATAATATACCGTCTAACATAGAAAGTTTATTATAACATTGTACAAGGAAGGCAATCTATTAGAATATACATAAAGATAAAACTTAACCTTTAATAATGTTACTATGAGGGTCCATTCACACGTCCGGAAGTGTTTTGCGGATCCGCAAAAAACGGACACCGGCAATGTGCATTCCGCAATTTGCGGGACACACATCGCTGGCACTACAATAGAAAATGCCTAATCTTGTCTGCAATTGCGGACAAGAATAGGACATGTTCTATTTTTTTGCGGAAATGGAAGCATGGATGCGGAAGTGCGGATCCGCAAATGCGGATCCTCAAATGTGGATGCGGACAGCAAAATAGCGGAACGGATGAGGACCCATTTTGCGGACGTGTGAATGGAAAATATATCCCTCAAAATGAAAATAAATTAAATTATTAAAGTTAAACAAAAAGCATAGATGTGGTCGGCAATAACAAGCGCTCGGCGGCACCAAATCAGAAACCATATGTCCTACCTCAATCCGGGGGGTTCCAGTGCACATCCATGAATCCTGGAGGGAAAGCAAAAAACATCTATCCCTGGGCTAGATGATGATGTGGTATTGAAGGACAGGGCGGGCAAAGAACTGTCCCTGATATCGCCCTTCAGGGGGGAACTATTCTGGCCCTGATAGCCTAACCACAGACCACCTGCCCTGATAAGAGCGACCTCGTCCGGAACCTTACCCTATATAAAAATGGCCCTAGTAAGCCCCTAGCCTCCTGACATCCAGGTGATCACTATATAGATCTATGTGTTTTTGACTCATTATAAAAGTATAAGTATATCACACCCCTCTGTATGTCACACCTATCGATAGCACACCTATACTAGTCCTTAAAAGGACTTTTTTGGCCCTATTAGCTAGCGTTTGGTGTCCCTAACAGCCTGTACTGTATCTACTCCACACAGCAACCTCTCCCTACACTGGCAAAACACTGGATGTAAAATGGCGGCCAGATCGGGTTTATTTATAAGGTAGGGGGTATGTCCATGTGCTGAAACGTCTGAATTGGCTGTCCTGTACCACCTGATGGATGTGTCATGGGTCAAAGTTCTTCACAATGTAAAAGAATATGGCGGGCGCGATCTACAGGGAACAAGATAGAGGCAGTGCTTTCTGTACTTATATTATTTACAGAGAGAGTAAGGGCATCAGTACTACTACATCAGTCTACCATGATTTTTCCGTAAGTTGTGTGTCAAGTTTTTTTTGGGGTGTATGTGTGGTTACGTTCAGTAAATTCATATCTGTTTTAGTTATTTTTTGAGCTTTTACTTCATTTTATAAAATCAAGTCTATGGTATAGTTGCGAAGAATTGTAGGTGCCAGAGTGAAAACTTTGTAAAATCACTGTTCAGGTTTCACTAAAGTTTCTTCTAGTAGTCTGTGTGTCAAATTGAACTTCTTGAAAATCTTATAAATCGTTCCCATAGTTTCTCACTTCACAAAAATCTCTTAGAAGGGTGAGATGGGTATTTGGATAGACTTTTTATTACTTTTCGCTTTCACACTGTGGCTTGCAAGGATCCTCAGATGTTCCGAAAAGCAAACTTTGAGTTTGTTGGTCTAGCTGTCTGTAAGATATCTCAAGCACTATCAGCATGGGGGATATAGAAATACAAAGTGCTTGTATACAGGGCAATAAGACCAGAGTGGAAATGAGAATTTATACAGGTTGGATAAACAAGAAGAATAGACAGATGCTGCAATGACTTGTCAATAATAAAAGCACCTTAAAGAAAAGTTGCCATGTTTTATTTTAGTTTGATTAGCTAGATTTCCAGCAAGTATAAATATCGTGTTTGGCCTATCCCTAGCTACTTTTTCATTTTGTTTGTTTATAAAAACATATTGCTTTCTTCCTGCATTTCTTTTATAGTCAGTACAGCAGGATATGTGCACTCTTTGGCAGGTCAAATGAATGTAAAACAATCTACAGAGCACCTCATATGGTGTTACAGTCTTCAGAAAGTGATAGAATACAGACCCCTCTCCAAACACCAGACAACAACAGAGGAGCTACATACAGAACCTTATGTGTGTCAGTGATGGCCAGTTTGCCGTGTTCGCCCGCGAGCTGCCATCTTAACTGACAAGTCCGGCGAGGCACAGGTAAGTCCTTACCTGTGCCTGTGCACGAGCCGGTCTGAAATGAAATGCGGTCGACGGGAGCTGGCAGTTCCAAGAAAAGCCTCCGGAGGCCTTCATCGGGCTGTTCTCGGAACTGCCTGCACTCGGAGACCGCATTTCATTTCAGACCGGCTCGCGCACAGGCACAGGTAAGGGCTTACCTGTGCCTCGCCGGACTTGTCAGTTAAGATGGCAGATCGCATGAGTTCACGGGCGAGCACGGCGAAGTGGCCATCACTGATGTGTGTGTATAGTGTATAGTTCTGAAGTCCTACCTTACCAGTGCTTCTAGGTATACAATCCAGCTGTCATTCTCCCTCTAAGTATAGTGAGATGATTCTGCTCATTATGTGCTGGTATATTCAGCAAAGCTAACAAGCAAGTTACATTGAACCAGAAATACCAGCTTACTGTGACTTCTCTAGAAGCCAGGGTGAAAACGGCAATATTTCAATCACATAAAAATAAAAACAAAACACCAACACAAAAACACCACCAATCATTTGTAAAAATGTTGTATATAATGAACTAACATGTCATTTTTCTGGCAATACATTTGCAGTGAGCACCTAAAGAGCCGGTGCAGAGGATGGGAGTGGTAGTGGCCCTAATAACATGTTGTGTCATGGTGTACTGCCTCAGGCCATCACGCCCTGGGGTTCGGCGCAGTTATAGGTGTAAAAGAATCAGGCGTAGAAGAATATAGTGGCCTGTTTCAGTCCAACAAGAAAAAAATATTCTCAGTGCACTTCTGCAGTTATTTCTGTTTAAAGCGTATAGGGGCGTATTTCAGTAAATAAAATATGTATATGCACTGCACCATCAGAGCAGGTGTTTAGTGCGGCGGGGGCCATAGTTACCCCAAGTAGAACTCACCTGTCCACCCACAATGTGGAGAGACTGACCTTTGTCAAGATGAATCAGGTGTGGATCAGCCAGGATTTCCACCCACCAATTCCTGATTCATCAGACTAGATCATGCATGGTGCCACACCAACACTTTGATAAAAGAGACCGGTTTCTTCTGACTACCTGCCTCAGCTCGTACTTTGTTGCTGCCACCCGCCTGATGCCACACATCTGATGCCAAGTGCTCCTTCTTTGAGCCGGCAATATTGAAACGGCAATATTTCAATCACATAAAAATAAAAACAAAACACCAACACAAAAACACCACCAATCATTTGTAAAAATGTTGTATATAATGAACTAACATGTCATTTTTCTGGCAATACATTTGCAGTGAGCACCTAAAGAGCCGGTGCAGAGGATGGGAGTGGTAGTGGCCCTAATAGCATGTTGTGTCATGGTGTACTGCCTCAGGCCATCACGCCCTGGGGTTCGGCGCAGTTATAGGTGTAAAAGAATCAGGCGTAGAAGAACATAAAACATTTTTCTTTACTGAGTTAAAGTCCATCCAGCTGCCATCTGTCATTCTCTCTATCCTGATTGCCCTTCGCTAACAGTCATAAGCTGGCACTTGTGGCTATAGGTGTAGGCTTTTGAGTGTGCCTGTCCTGATAACTTGTTATCCCTTCACTTTACAGTGGAGTCTATATACCTGTAGTGCTGATGACTCTGTTGACTGTAAACACTGTAGCTTGCAGATCGTCTGGTAGCCTGGGACCCTGCAGTCTCCCTGGAGTAGTGGTCCTCACAGAAAAGCTGTATCACTAGCCCCAAAGGTCCTTGTAGAAGGAGCAGATGGACTTTCTCCCTCACTCGATGCTTGCCAAGCTATCAAACTCTCTAGAACCCCCCCCCCCCCATCCCCTCCTGGCAAGAAGTAGAATCATCCCATTCCTATCAAGAGGAGAGAAATGGAATGATAAGTTCTAGAGATGAGCGAATCGAAGCTGACAAAGTGGAATTCGTTTATACGCAGTTCACACTTTATGTTTTTTTGGTCAAAGGGTATAGTGGCCTGTTTCAGTCCAACAAGACAAAAATATTCTCAGTGCACTTCTGCAGTTATTTCTGTTTAAAGTGTATAGGGGCGTATTTCAGTAAATAAAATATGTATATGCACTGCACCATCAGAGCAGGTGTTTAGTGCGGCGGGGGCCATAGTTACCCCAAGTAGAACTCACCTGTCCACCCACAATGTGGAGAGACTGACCTTTGTCAAGATGAATCAGGTGTGGATCAGCCAGGATTTCCACCCACCAATTCCTGATTCATCAGACTAGATCATCCATGGTGCCACACCAACACTTTGATAAAAGAGACCGGTTTCTTCTGACTACCTGCCTCAGCTCGTACTTTGTTGCTGCCACCCGCCTGATGCCACACATCTGATGCCAAGTGCTCCTTCTTTGAGCCGCCTTCATCAGTGGGTGCTAGTATTGCCACCCACCTCCCCACTCCGTCACCGGGTCACTTTATGGTTTCTTAATGCAGCTGCTGCTGCCATCTCCACACTATGTCACCTTTCCACTCTGTTGTATCCTCCTGCTGCTGCCATATTCACACTATGTCACCTTGCCACTCTGTGGTACCCAGATGTTGCTGCTGCAGCTATATCAACACTATGGCACCTTTCCACTCTGTTGTATCCTCCTGCTTCTCCTGCCATCTCCACACTGTGGTATCCTGGTGCTGCTGCTGCCATGTCCACACTATGTCATATTTCCACTCTGTGGTATCCTGATGCTGCCATATCCACACTATGTCACATTGCCATTCTGTGGTATCCTCCTGCTGCTGCAATTTCCACACTGTGTCACCTTGCCACTCTGTGGTATCCTGCTGCTGCCATCTCCACACTATGTCACCTTTCCACTCTGTGGTATCCTCCTGCTGCCATATTCACATTATGTCACCTTGCCCCTCTGTGGTCTCCTGATGCTGCTGCCATATCCACACTATGTTACTTTGCCACTCTGTGGTACCCTGATGCTGCTGCTGCCATCTCCACACTATGTCACCTTGCCACTCTGTGGTAGCCTCCTGCTGCCATATTCACACTATGTCACCTTGACCCTCTGTGGTCTCCTGATGCTGCTGCCATATCCACACTATGTCACTTTGCCACTCTGTGGTACCCTGATGCTGCTGCTGCCTCCATCTCAACACTATGTCACCTTGCCACTCTGTGGTATCCTCCTGCTTCTGCTGCCATCTCCACACTATGTTGCCTTCCAACTCTGTGGTAACCTCCTGCTTCTGCTGCCATCTCCACACTATGTTGCCTTTCAACTCTGTGGTATCCTCCTGCTGCTGCTGCCATCTCCATACTATGTCACCTTGCCACTCTCTGGTATCCTGATGCTGCTGCTGCCATCTCCACACTATGTCACCTTGCCACTCTGTGGTGTCCTCCTGCTGCTAGAGGGACAGCCATACTGGACTTAGTATTAACCAATAGACCTAAGAGAACAACAGATGTGCAGGTCGGGGGACACCTGGGAAATATTGACCATAAAATAATAACCTTTAAATTGTCATTCAAAAGAGTGTTTCTTAGGTGAGGCAAAAAAATGCTAAATTTCTAAAAAGCACAATTTGACCAGATAAGAGAGGCCATTAGTCTCAATAACTGGAACAACAAATTTGGGAATAGGATTTCAGCTGCAAAATAGGTTATTTTTAAAGGCATCCTGCACTGTAATTGTGAGAGGTACATACTATATGGTAATAAAAGGGTGAGGAATGTGGATAAACAGAAATGTTAAGGGAGCAATGATAGACAAAAAGAAAACATTAAAAACACACGTTTTAGCAAGAAAACATTGAAAGACTAATAAAAAAAATAGAATATGTAAAAGACAAATAAAAGGAGCAAAACTGGAGGCAGAGAGAATCCTAAGCAAAGAGAGGAGAACTAACCCTAAAATGTTCTTCAATTATATAAATGCTAAAAAGTTTAAAGCTGAAAGTGTTGACCCTTTGCAGAGTGATGAGGGAGAAGTTGTAGAGAGCAATGAGGAGATAGCGAATAATACAGACAATATATATATATATATATATATATATATACAGACGTGGACAAAATTGTTGGTACCCTTTGGTCAATGAAAGAAAAAGTCACAATGGTCACAGAAATAACTTTAATCTGACAAAAGTAATAATAAATTAAAATTCTATAAATGTTAACCAATGAAAGTCAGACATTGTTTTTCAACCATGCTTCAACAGAATTATGTAAAAAAATAAACTCATGAAACAGGCATGGACAAAAATGATGGTACCCCTAGAAAACACAGAACATAATGTGACCAAAGGGACATGTTAATTCAAGGTGTGTCCACTAATTAGCATCACAGGTGTCTACAACCTTGTAATCAGCCATTGGGCCTATATATATGGCTCCAGGTAATCACTGTGTTGTTTGGTGATATGGTGTGTACCACACTCGACATGGACCAGAGGAAGCAAAGGAAAGAGCTGTCTCAAGAGATCAGAAAGAAAATTATAGACAAGCATGTTAAAGGTAAAGGCTATAAGACCATCTCCAAGCAACTAGATGTTCCTGTGAGTACAGTTGCACATATTATTCATAAGTTTAAGATCCATGGGACTGTAGCCAACCTCCCTGGACGTGGCCGCAGGAGGAAAATTGATGACAAATCTAAGAGACGGATAATCCGAATGGTAACAAAAGAGCCTAGAAAGACTTCTAAAGAGATTCAAGGTGAACTTCATGCTCAAGGAACATCAGTGTCAGATCGCACCATCCGTCGTTGTTTGAGCCAAAGTGGACTACATGGGAGACGACCAAGGAGGACACCATTGTTGAAAACGAATCATAAAAAAGCAAGACTGGAATATGCCAAACTACATGTTGACAAGCCACAAAGCTTCTGGGAGAATGTCCTGTGGACAGATGAGACAAAAATCGAAGTTTTTGCCAAGGCACATCAGCTGTATGTTCACAGACGAAAAAATGAAGCATATCAAGAAAAGAACACTGTCCCTACTGTGAAACATGGAGGAGGCTCTGTTATGTTCTGGGGCTGCTTTGCTGCGTCTGGCACAGGGTGTCTTGAATCTGTGCAGGGTACAATGAAATCTCAAGACTATCAAGGAATTCTAGAGAGAAATGTACTAGCCAGTGTCAGAAAGCTTGGTCTCAGTCGCAGGTCATGGGTCTTGCAACAGGACAATGACCCAAAACACACCGCTAAAAACACCCAAGAATGGCTAAGAGGAAAAAATTGGACTATTCTAAAGTGGCCTTCTATGAGCCCTGACCTCAATCCTATTGAGCATCTTTGGAAGGAGCTGAAACATGCAGTCTGGAAAAGGCACCCTTCAAACCGGACACAACTGGAGCAGTTTGCTCATGAGGAGTGGGCCAAAATACCTGCTGAGAGGTGCAGATGTCTCATTGACAGTTACAGGAAGCGTTTGATTGCAGTGATTGCCTCAAAAGGTTGCGCAACAAAATATTAAGTTAGGGGTACCATCATTTTTGTCCATGCCTGTTTCATGAGTTTATTTTTTTACATAATTCTGTTGAAGCATGGTTGAAAAACAATGTCTGACTTTCATTGGTTAACATTTATAGAATTTTAATTTATTATTACTTTTGTCAGATTAAAGTTATTTCTGTGACCATTGTGACTTTTTCTTTCATTGACCAAAGGGTACCAACAATTTTGTCCACGTCTGTATATAAAATCATACTTCTGATATATATATATATGAATGCATAATATGTGGGAAACTACTACTGATGTTTTAGGCCTCTTTCACACTTGCGTTGTCCGGATCCGGCGTGTACTCCACTTGCCGGAATTACACGCCGGATCCAGAAAAACGCAAGTGTACTGAAAGCATTTGAAGACGGATCCGTCTTCAAAATGCGTTCAGTGTTACTATGGCAGCCAGGACGCTATTAAAGTCCTGGTTGCCATAGTAGGAGCGGGGAGCGGGGGAGCGGTATACTTACAGTCCGTGCGGCTCCCGGGGAGCTCCAGAGTGACGTCAGAGCGCCCCGTGCGCATGGATGACGTGCCGTGCGATCACGTGATCCATGCGCTTGGGGCGCCCTGACGTCACTCTGGAGCGCCCCGGGAGCCGCACGGACGGTAAGTATGCTGCTCCCCTGCTCCCCACTACACTTTACCATGGCTGCCGGGACTTTAGCGTCTTGGCAGCCATGGTAACCATTCAGAAAAAGCTAAACGTCGGATCCGGCAATGTGTCGAAACAACGTTTAGCTTAAGGCCGGATCCGGATCAATGCCTTTCAATGGGCATTAATTCCGGATCCGGCCTTGCGGCAAGTCTTCAGGATTTTTGGCCGGAGCAAAAAGCGCAGCATGCTGCGGTATTTTCTCCGGCCAAAAAACGTTCCGTTCCAGAACTGAAGACATCCTGATGCATCCTGAATGGATTTCACTCCATTCAGAATGCATTAGGATAAAACTGATCAGGATTCTTCCGGCATAGAGCCCCGACGACGGAACTCTATACCGGAAGAAAAGAACGCAGGTGTGAAAGAGCCCTTAGCCATCATATATTATAATATATTATATATTCTAAATATATAATAATATATGTAAATATATTATGGCTAAAAACTTATATATATAACATTTAGCATCTATTTCTGAAATGTTTCTGCCAGGAGTTGAACTCACAACCTTCTACAGTAGAGCCAAGAACCTTAACCACTACACCATAGAGCTGCATATTAACCTGCAAGTAAATATAAAATGATACTTCTGCTGTATAGGAATATTTACTACGTAAGAAACTACTGTGAGGTTTTTCTGACACAGTTTATCATTCAGCTTTATAGCTGAGTGGTTAAGGCTCTTGCCTCTAATGTAGAAGGTTGCGAGTTCAAATCCCAGCAGAAAATTAGATTTGAATATACTGGGTGTCCCCAAGCACTGACTCCATATATGGACATAGCTATATATGGAGTCAGAGCAGGGACTCCTAAGCATGGACTCACACTGAGGATTCCCCCACTGTACAGCGACTTTCGGCATAGACTTAAGAGCAGGTGCCTGGTTTAGTGCTCAGGTTTTCCCATTGACTTCCATTGTGTTCAGGTGCTCTGGAGAGCACCCGAGCATCCTGAAGTGTTCTACCTGAGCACTTTGACACTAATCTTCAAATGTAATTTCCAATCCTCACAAGACCTCCTTCTCTCCTCTTCCTACAATTGCCTCCTAGATTTCTCCCGTGCATCCCCCATACTTTGGAATTATCTACTCCAACATATCATACTCTCACCTACAGCGGAATCCTTTAAAAGAAACCTGAACCCACATCTTCGGATAAGCCTATAACCTACAGTAACCCTGCTGCCTCTTTACCGCCATGACCAGCTTTAACCTTACCTACTGTGTCCTTCTTCCATTCCTTGAAGATTGTAAGCCCTCGTGGACACAGCCCTCTCTCCTTCTGTGCCAGTTTGTAACTCGCCTTGCTTATTGCAATTGTGGCAATGTGAACATTGAGGTGTTGTTTCTCCGGGTTCCAGTCTGGGACTTGAAGCATGCTCATGTCCAGGGATCCTATTTAATCCTGCTACTGGATCTTGGGTGTGTCTCACTCTGGAGTGTTTTGTGAAGCAGAGTCCTGGTGAGTGGTCTCAGCCGGGTGGGCTGAGGGGCCACGAGGCTAGGCGATAGCCTGAACTTTGGGGGACACGGTGACGCCTGTGAAACAAGGATCGGGAGGACTACTGGGCCACAATCCCCCAAAAGGTATTGAAGTGTCACAGCCTGGAGGTTGCTGGACTGAATGGCTGAGGAAAGCAGCATTTGTGTTCCATGTGTAAAAAGGGCTCTCTAGGTGAGTCAGGGATACGCTTATGTGTTTAGTTAGAGCCTAGCCGGGCAAGCGTTTGTTATTTTGTGTGGATGTCACACGTGATAAGTTGAAGCTGCGACTTCTTAACCTGTGCTTTGCTAAAGTGTCTGAAATAAAGCAAGAGTTTGGACATTATAATCGTGTCTGCAAAGATATCTGTGAGTGTGACCCCCTAAAAAGAGACGATCCCCTACAATATATATATATATATATATATATATATATACAGCCATGTCCATAAATATTGGGACATCAACACAATTCTAACATTTTTGGCTCTATACACCACCACAATAGATTTGAAATAAAATAAATTTTTGCTTTAACTGCAGACTGTCAGCTTTAATTTGAGGGTATTTACATCCAAATCAGGTGAACGGTGTAGGAATTACAACAGTTTGCATATGTGCCTCCCACTTGTTAAGGGACCAAAAGTAATGGGACGGAATAATAATCATAAATCAAACTTTCACTTTTTAATACTTGGTTGCAAATCCTTTGCAGTCAACTACAGCCTGAAGTCTGGAACGCATAGACATCACCAGATGCTGGGTTTCATCCCTGGTGATGCTCTGCCAGGCCTCTACTGCAACTGTCTTCAGTTCCTGCTTGTTCATTTTCCCTTCAGTTTTGTCTTCAGCAAGTGAAATGCTCAATCGGATTCAGGTCCGGTGATTGACTTGGCCATTGCATAACATTCCACTTCTTTCCCTTAAAAAACTCTTTGGTTGCTTTTGCATTATGCTTTGGGTCATTGTCCATCTGCACTGTGAAGCGCCGTCCAATGAGTTCTAAAGCATTTGGCTGAATATGAGCAGATAATATTGCCCAAAACACTTCAGAATTCATCCTGCTGCTTTTGTCAGCAGTCACATAATAAATACAAGAGAACCAGTTCCATTGGCAGCCATACATGCCCACGCCATGACACTACCACCACCATGCTTCACTGATGAGGTGGTATGCTTAGAATCATGAGCAGTTCCTTTCCTTCTCCATACTCTTCTCTTCCCATCACTCTGGTACAAGTTGATCTTGGTCTCATCTGTCCATAGGATGTTGTTCCAGAGCTGTGAAGGCTTTTTTAGATGTCGTTTGGCAAACTGTAATCTGACCTTCCTGTTTTTGAGGCTCACCAATGGTTCACATCTTGTGGTGAACCCTCTGCATTCACTCTGGTAAATTCTTCTCTTGATTGTTGACTTTGACACACATACACCTACCTCCTGGAGAGTGTTCTTGATCGGGCCAACAGTTGTGAAGGGTGTTTTCTTCACCAGGGAAAGAATTCTTGCTGAGCTCACCGGTGCATTCCTTCTTTTTAAGATTGTTGCAAACAGTTATTTTGGCCACGCCTAATGTTTTTGCTATCTCTCTGATGTTTTTTTTTTTTCAGCCTAATGATGGCTTTACTGATAGTGACAGCTCTTTGGATCTCATCTTGAGAGTTGACAGCAACAGATTCCAAATGCAAATAGCACACTTGAAATGAACTCTGGACCTTTTATCTGTTTATTGTAATTGGGATAATGAGGAAATAACACACACCGGCCATGAAACAGCTGAGACGCCAATTGTCCCATTACTTTTGGCCCCTTAACAAGTGGGAGGCACATATGCAAACTGTTGTAATTCCTACACTGTTCACCTGATTTTGATGCAAATACCCTCAAATTAAAGCTGACAGTCTGCAGTTAAAGCACATCTTGTTCATTTCATTTCAAATCCATTGTGGTGGTGTATAGAGACAAAAATGTTAGAATTGTGTTGATGTCCCAATATTTATGGACCTGACTATATATATATATATATATATATATATAAAAAAATTGATGAGCAGCACACAAATCCCAGGCGGTGCAATTCCTTAAAACGGACCACGGACTTTGATCCAGCAGCACACATGTGCATATATATATATTTTAGTAATTACACATTTATTTTGTGCCATGCATTTTTTACAATTACAAAAAAAAAAATATATATATATATGCATTTAATTTAGCCTCTATTTCTGAAATGTTTCTGCCAGGATTTGAACTCTCAACCTTCTACATTAGAGCCAAAAAGCTTAACCACAACACTATAGAGCTGCATGTTAACCTGCAGTTAAATGTGAAATGATACTTCTGCTGTATATGAATACTTACTACACAAGAAACTACTATGAGGCTTTTCTGAGACAGTTTATCATTCAGTGGTTAAGGTTCTTGCCTCTAATGTAGAAGGTTTTGAGTTCAAATCCCAGCAGAAACTTTTCAGAAATAAAGGCTAGTTAGATTTAAATATGCTGACTCAAGCACACAAGGTGTTTGGCTGAGTATACTCGATCAACACTAGCAAAGATGCATCAGGAAAGTAGCTCAGAAATGTGTGGAGTGGACAGCCTTATATGTATTTTAAAATTTGAATTTGCTGGGCAATGAATGGGGGCCAGTGGGGGGGGGAGAGGCAGAGAAGTAATGAGATGAGAGGTAGATTATTCAGGCAGCAGAGTTCAGGATAGATTGGAGGGATGTAAAAGAGTTCTAGATGGAAGGCCACATAGGAGGATGTTACAGTAGTCTCAGCGGGAGATGATCATGGTATGTACAAGCAGTTATTCAGACTCCTGGTTGAGGAATTTGCAGATGTGGGAGATATTTTTGAGTTGGAGGCGGCAGGTGCTGGAAAGGGCTTGGATGTGCGGTTTAAAGGACAGGGCAGAATCCAAGGTTACGCCAAGGCAGTGGATGTGGTTGACTGGGGAAAGTGTGCAGCCATTGATCATGATAGATAGATCTGTTGGGGGGGGGGGGGTTGAGCAAAATGGGGAAAGATGATACATTCTGTTTTATCCATGTAAAATTTTAGAAAGCGGGAGGAGAAGAAGGGGATATAGAGCATAGGCATTGCGGGATTCTGGATAGGAAGGTGGTGATGTCTGGACCAGAAAGGTAAATTTGTGTCGCATCAGCATAAAATTGATACTGAAAGCCATGGGGCTCTATGAGATGTCCCAGGCCGAAGGTATAGATTGAGAAAAGAAGGGGTCCTAGGAGAGAGCCTTGAGGTGTAAGCCGTGTACTGGGGTGGGCTCCCCAGGATACAATAAAGTCACGAAAGAGGAAAGCAACCCCCAGCACCAGCTTTTGCAAAAACAGAATTCTACTTAAATGTGACAATAAACACAGCCAAAAATGCTGGGAACATTCATTCAATTTACATATACACAGCCTGAAGGCTGAGACCCTTGTTCTGCACAGCACGGCACCCTCCGATGGATGAAGGAGGAAAATACAGTAATTTACCTACTGGCGGGCACAACTAAACTGCCACACCTTACCTGTTATTGCCCTAAAAACAAGAACCTCTGTATGGGTGTGTGTTACAGGCTATCCTGCGGTGCAGCACAACAGATTACAATCTTACCAAGTTCTACAGTATTCTCCCTCCCATAACTGGTCCTGTAGCACGTGCCTGAGTATTCCTCCTGACCAAGAAAACGCCAACCTGGCTTGAGTTTGTGAGAATTTTATCAACTCTCCAATGTGAAATTTCACTTTAAGTTATGGAGTCCTTGAAATGAACTGTAGTAACACTTGTGGCCTGACACAAACAGAACCCCTAACTAACTACAGGCCTGGTCTCAGTCTCTAGGCGCCAACACTGTGATGAGGTGCACGATCTTACCGACCCAGGTTTGCTTTGCATCCGCTGGTGACTCTGAACCAAACAAATGTCTTTCCAACAAGCATGCGGCACCGCAGTGTATGTTGCTTTGATCCTCTGCTCTCATTAGCGTTCCTGTAGCAATCCCCTTTCCTCTGGACAGAACCAGGGTCTTGGACACGATCAGCTTCACTTAGCTGCATCTCTCGTCACTGAGGGATGCTCACACAGTTCCTTAGTTTCACCTCCCTCTAAGATGGCTGCTCTCTCCTTTTCCTCTCCCCAGACTCTGTGTAAACTCCACCTCTCTCATGAATATGGAGATATAAGTGCAGTCTGTAGCTGTGTCATAAAACAGCAGCATCTTGTGGCCAAACAGCAGAATGTCAGTCCAGAACATTTAATTTAATAACACAGTGTTCAGACAAGGAGAGCTGTTTCCCCATCTCACAAAGGGACCCCATCATACAGAGATTAAGACGAGGAGGTGGTGTTGGAGAGTTGGAAACACTAAATGTCTGGTCTGTGAGGTATGACGAGATCCAGGAGAGGGCCAGGTTCTTGATGCCAAGAGATAAGAGAGTTTGTAACAGAAGGGAGTGCTTGACGGTGTCAAAGGCAGAGGACAGGCCAAGGAGGAGGACAGAGTAATGTGTTTTTTGTTTTTTGCCATTAGCAGAGGGAGCAGGAAGAGAGGTGAGAGGACAGTTCAGAGTTGACATGTTGTTCAAGTAGCTTTGAGGCATATGAGAGAAGTGATATGGGGAGATAACTGGACAAAGAAGAAGGGAAAGTTTTTTGAGAATGTGTGTAATGGTAGCATGTTTACAAACAGAGGGAATACACTGGTGGATATTGAAAGGTTGAAGAGATAGGTTAGGGCTGGGATAAACACTGCAGTGAGGTTGGGAATGAAGTAGGATGGGATTGGGTCAAGTGCACAGGTGGTGAGATGTGATCTGAAGAGTAGGGTGGAAAAATTACCTTCTATAATGGTGGAGAAGCAGATTTTGAGAGAAGGACTGAGTTGTTGTGTAGAGGGGCTGTGGGGACTAGGCACTGAAGCTTTCTCCTATGCTGTCAATATTTTATTTAAAGTATGTGGCAAAGTCCTCAGCTGAGATGATATCTGAGGGTGGGGGCTCTGGGGGATGTAGAAGAGAGTTAAAAGTGAGACAGGGAAGATATGAGGGATGAGAAGTAGGCCTTTTTTGCATCAGCAAGTAAGGATTTGAAAAAGAGGAAGGATTTTTGTATGTGGTGAGAGTGCTAGACGCATAGAGGTGGCTGAGTGGGGATGTTGAAGTCACCCATGATAATAGTGTCAGCAGAAAGAAAGTGTAGGAGCCAGATGTTGAAGTGGTCAAGAAAGATGGTGGCTGGGCCTGGGGGGGGCGGTAAATGACAACTACTTGGAGGTTGGAGGGAGAGTAGATACAAATAGAGTGTAAGTCAAATTAAGGTAAAGTAATAGAGGGTGGCAGTGAGGTCGGGCTGTAGGAGCACTTGTCTAATAGTAGAGAACAACTTCTCCATTATGTTTGCTGCAGGGGAGGGTGTGTGAGTGAAATTAAATCCTCTGTGAGAGAGCACTAGAGTTGAGCGAACACCAAGATGTTCGGGCTCGGGGAGATCGGCCTAACTTTGAAAAAAAGTTCGGGTTCGGGACCCGAACTTGATCCGAACTTGCACCCAAACCCGAACCCCATTGAAGTCAATGGGGACCCAAACTTTACTTAACATGGTTATAACGGAAAATAATAGTATTAGCTTTTTCAGATCTGAGTTTTCACGATCGTGAAAACTCTGATCCGACAGTATATTCTAACACAGAGGCGTTCCCATGGTGATGAGGATGCTTCAAGTTAGAATATACTAAGAACTGTGTACATAACTGCCCCCTGCTGCCTGGCAGCACCTGATCTCTTACAGGGGGCTGAGATCCGCACAATTAACCCCTCAGGTGCCTCCCCAGTATTAAAATCATTGGTGGCCAGTGCGGCCCCCCACACCCACCCACCCCTATTTAAATCATTGGTGGTATCATTGGTGGTTAGTGCGGCCCCCCCTATTAAAATCATTGGTTTCCAGTGCGGCCTCCCCTCTTACCCCCACTTCTAATTAAAATCATTTGTGGCAGTGGCCACAGGTTAACAACCCCCCTCCCCACCATCATTGGTGGCAGCGGAGCGGCAGTTCCGATCGGAGTCTCAGTTTATTTGCTGGGGCTCCGATCGGTTACCATGGCAGCCAGGACGCTACTGCAGTCCTGGTTGCCATGGTTACTTAGCACTTTTAGCAGTATTATACTGACATGCGCTGTCTGTGGCCGGCCGGGCGCTCCTCCTACTGGTAAGTGACAGGTCTGTGCTATAAGCAATGCGCCACACAGACCTTTCACTTACCAGTAGGAGAAGCGCCCGGCTGGCCACAGCTAGCGCATGTAAGTATAATGCTGCAAAAAATGTTAAGTAACCATGGCAGCCAGGACTGCAGTAGCGTCCTTGCTGCCATGGTAACTGATCGGAGCACCAGCAATTAAACGGGACTCCGATCTGAACTGCCGCTCCGCTGACACCAATGATGGGGGGAGGGAGGTTGTTAACCAATGATTTTAATTAGGGGGAAGAGGGGAGGCCGCACTGGACACCAATGATTTTAATAGGGGGTGGGAGGCCGCACTAGCCACCAATGATTTTAATAGGCAGGGGGGCCGCACTGGCCACCAATGATTATTTTTATTTTATTTTTTTTTTGCTTAGTTTTTTTTTTATTTTTTTTATTTATAAAATATAACGTAACAAGGTACATATACAGGTATCTTGGACGTCAAGCATGACGTAAATTTTGTACATTTGAAAACATTTCAAAATGACAAGAGGCAGTATCACGGAGTGTACAGGCATACGAATGAGAAGACAGTAGTCACATTTACATCATATGAGATCCTTGGTGATAGTATTTCTTGCATTGGACATTCGTGCCAGGATAGACTCTAGATCAGCTTCCACATTAACGAACAGATGTGGGATAGAGCATCTTATTTGGTGTGTCTATACTCGGACCACATTTTCCAATGTTTACAAAAATTATTATGAGTACGTGTTTCCCAGGAGGAAATTTCCTCAAACCTGAACAGTTGGTCAACTTTCAATTTCCACTGTTCCAGGGGCGGGGTAGAAGTCGTTAACCAAAGTTTAGGCACCAGCAATCTGGCAGCAATCCGAAGTTGTCTGAAGAGAAGTGGAAGATGAGGAGGGACTGATTGGGTGTTCAGATTGAGTAGTGCTAATGAAGGGGATAGCGGTATATTGGTGTGGCAGATTTGGTTGCTGAGATCGAAGATGTCTTTCCACCACTTGTTGATTATAGGACAGGACCACCATATGTGGAAAAACGTCCCCCTGTCTCCCAGGCATCTCCAGCATTTATCCGTCGCTGTGTCTGAATAAAGGGAGGTCACGTCAGGAGTTTTGTACCACCTTGTTAAAAGTTTGTACCCATTCTCCTGTATACGAACACAGCGAGAGGTCTTATGTGGGGCTAGTAGCAGTTTCGGCAAGTCGGATATTGAAAGATCTATGGCTAAATCTTTTTCCCATCTGCTGATGAACGCTGGCTTAACAAGTAGCGGAAGAGTATTAAGTCTTAGATATAATTGTGAAATTAGCTTTTTGGGGGAGTTGGGGTGACTGATAAGAGATTCAGCCCATACCAAGGGTCGAAGCTGATCTCTGCCAGAGATATGTTGCGAGATAAACGAATGTAAGTATAGTACAGCCGGTGAGAACTTGTGATGGAGATTCAGTTTTGTTTGAATCTCACTTATAGAGGGGGGGGGGGACTATCAGGTTGAAAAAAAATTAAAAATAGAGATGTTTGATTCCCTGATGTCGCGTGGGGTGCAATCTCTTATTATTGGGAGGGAGGTGCCTATAATATCCCCCACCGAAAGAGTCGGAGATGGGAAGGGTATCCCACAATGTGTGGATTGAAGGCATTTCCACGCCTGAAGAGTGGCTTGGATTATCGGAGAGGGGGAGGAAGGGAGGTTATCTATTTTGGGAGTCCCTAACAGTAGTGAGCGGAAGGGTTGCTTCACCAGATCCTGTTCCATTGCCACCCAGGATTTGGGATTAGGAGTTCTAAGCCATTCCACTGCTCTAGACAACAAAACAGCCCTACCGTAAAGCTCAGGGTCTGGAAAAGCTATACCCCCTGTATGTTTGGGGTGAGATAGAAGGGAGTAGGAGAGTCTTGGTTTCTTTTGGCTCCAAATGAACGAGCTGAAGAGTTTCCTAAGGGAGACATAGTACGATTTAGGGACCGGTATGGGCAAAACCTGTTGGAGGTAAGTAAGGCGAGGGAGTATTAATGATACCAAAAGGTTTTTACGACCAAACCAGGAAATAGTAGGGATATTCAGTCTGTTTATGTCTGCAGTTATGGATTGTAGTAGGGGCAGGTAATTAAGAGCAAAGAGTTCAGAAGGATTGGAACTTATTTTGACTCCTAAGTAGGTGAGATAAGGAGATGACCAATCAAATGGGGAGTTTTCTTTAAGGCTCAGTTGGTTATGTTGGGAGATCATTATACATTTTACCAGGGATTTTTGTTTGTTTATCTTAAAGTTAGATAGGAGGCTGTAGGTATCCAGATATTTTTGGATTATGGGGAGTGAGGTGCTCGGGTTAGAAGTCATGATCATAATGTTGTCAGCAAAAGCCGCAAGTTTATGATCCTGACTTCCCAATGTCACACCATGGATGTCCCGATCTGCTCTCAGTTTCATAAGGAGAGGCAAGGCGGTTCACTAACATTTTCGCTAACAATTTTAGATCTATATTGAGAAGTGAGATGGGCCTATAGCTTGCGCAGTGTTTAGGATTTTTCCCCTCTTTGGGGATCAGGGTTATATGGGCCATCGTCATATCTCTAGAAAGCTGTTTCCCCTTTAGAGCTGAAATACAGACTGAGAGCAGATGGGGGAGGACTATTTGTTGGTAAGTTTTATAGTAGTATACTGGGAGCCCGTCTGGGCCTGGGCTTTTGCCATGGGGAGATTGCTTTAATGCCGAGGTTAGTTCCTCTAATGTAAATTGGGATGCCAGATTAAGTTTGTGTTCAGGGGAGAGCTTGGGCAGGGAGATTGAATCCAGGAAAGACTTAAGGAGGTCCGAGTGAGTTTCTGGGTTTAGAGTTGGGGGGAGGTTATAAAGTGACTCATAGAAAACACGGAATTGAGTACCAATTAATTTTGAGGAATAAAGGGGATCACCTTGGGGGGACTCCAGTTGGTGTATATAGTTTGCAGATCGCCTGTCTCTTATTCTACGCATCATAAATTTAGACGCCTTGTCTCCATGTGCAAAAAATTTGTGCTGTGAGTTTAGGAAATATTTAGCAGTAGATTGATGCATAAGGGATTTCAGTTCTGCTTTTAGAGATGAGAGCTCTGCAAATTGTGACTCTGAGAGGGATTTTTTATGTAGGTTCTCTAATGAGAAAATTTTATTACTTAAGGAGTCTATTTTTTTTATTTATTTCCTTTTTTAAGAAGGCTCCAAGGCTAATGAAGTGTCCCCTAA
Source organism: Bufo gargarizans (assembly GCF_014858855.1). Lineage (NCBI taxonomy): Eukaryota > Metazoa > Chordata > Amphibia > Anura > Bufonidae > Bufo > Bufo gargarizans. Next base: position 55,068,554 of record NC_058088.1, read on the forward strand.
TAAAAGGCTTGTGGGCATCCCACAATGACTGGTCTGAGACCTCAGGAAGTTTATTAAAGGAGTATTCCTTGAGGAGACCAGAAATCTTTTCCCTAACATCTTGATTATCAAGTAGGGACTCATTAAGTCGCCATCTAAATTTACTAGGGTTCGGTATAGGAGCTGAGATTGATAGAAAAATAGGGGCATGATCCGATAAAAGGATGGAACCTATTTTGGGCCCGTGACATAGCTGGAGATGTTCCTTGGACACAAAGAGGTAGTCCAGTCTATGATATGAATTGTGGGGGTGGGAGTAAAACGTGTAGTCTTTTGCGTCTGGGTTAAATACACGCCATGCATCCATAAGGTGTAGGTTCCAAAAACCTTCCTGTATGAAGCGTAGGGACCTAAGAGACAGGGCTGATCTGCGGGATGAGGAGTCCAGGAGTGGGTTCAAAGTAGCGTTTAAATCTCCTCCAACAACTATCAGACCCTCAGCAAAGGATTCTATTAGCGGGAAAATTTTTGCAAACCAAGTATGTTGCCCTGTGTTGGGAGCATATAGATTAATAATAGTGTAGGTTTGGGGACCTATAGAGCCTTTAACTAAAATATATTTCCCTTCTGGGTCTTGGAGGTGTGAGATATGTTTAAAGGGAATTTTCCTCTGGAATCCAATACTCACCCCCCAGATGCCGCAGAATTACCCCCACAGTGATACCACAGCAGGTAATTAGAGAAGGACAGGTTAGGGTAGTGGTTAAATTTGAAATGAGTTTCCTGGAGAAGAAGGACACTGGCCCCGGATTTGCGTAGCAATGTGAAGATCTGACTCCTCTTAGAAGGGTAGTTAAAGCCCTTAACATTGAAAGACGCAAATGTTAGATCAGCCATACTGTCTGTTATAAAGGTAGTTACCTTGATGCGGCCAGGTCCCCTTTCCGGGTAAGCATTGATGGGTGCAACTGTTTTGGTTGATCTGGGGGAGTGAGTCAGGAGCCAGAGGAATCTTCTGTATAGTCATGCAAGAAGAGATGAAGAGAATAAGTACCTTTAACCAAAAGCAAATAACAGAACAAAAAAACGTTAAATGAACTTTCAAGCAACAAGGCCCATCTGTATGGGTCATTTGTAGAAGCAGGGTAAGGATCGCAAGGGGGGAAATGGTGTGTCAACCCAGTTGTGACCCTTACAGCACGTAGAGGCGGCCTCAATCGTGAGGCATGGTGACAGAGTGACAATGAGGTTACAGTGGAAATGTGAAGAAGAAGGAGAAGGTAAGAAAAGAAGGGGGAAGGGAGGGAGACAGGAAAGAGGGGCAGCAGGGGGACAGGATGAATAGAGGTAGCTAACTGCTATTTCTATGGGTATCAAGAAGTAGAGAGAAGTAAGAAAGGAATTAGGAAAGGGTACATAGGCAATTGAGTTATTCCTGACATTCAAGCTAAAGTTAGATAACCAGGATCTATGGCGTCATCTGGGTGGTCTTGCGCTTAATCTTCTGGGACCTTGGGGTGCGCGGAGGCTCAAAAGGAGAGATCTTCGGAACCTCTGGTAAGTCCGTGAGATCCTGATAGAGTTTCCAGCTTTCAATTGGAAGCGGAGATATCTGGAGGTGATCGTATACTCCAGCTAGATCGGTGTATGATGAAACAGTGAGACGGCGTCCCTCATAGAAGAATGAAATCCCGAAAGGAAAGGTCCATCTATATGGCGTCTTCTTGGCTCTGAGCCAATCCGTTAGGGGTTTCAGGTTTCTTCTTTTCTTCAGCGTGGAGGGGGCCAGATCCTGGTAGACAGCTATAGGAACTCCTTCATAGGTCAGGTCGGTGATGTTCCTTGCAGCTTCCAGGACCGCTGTCTTGGTTTGATAGTTGAGGAATCTACATATAATGTCCCTAGGTAGTTCCGAGGGTTTGGGACGCAAGGCCCTATGCGCCCTTTCTACTGTAATGTCAGCGAGTTGGTCCGGGCCCAAGATGGAGGTGCAGATCTCTGTCACCGCCGCAGGGATGTCAGCTGCTTCAATCGCTTCAGGAACTCCCCTGAAGCGCAGGTTGTTTCTGCGCCCCCTGTTTTCTTGATCCTCCACTGCGTTGTGGAGTTCATTCAGGTATGTGCGGCATTTCTGTAAGGAGATGGCCGTGGCAGATTGATGTTCTAGGACTGCCGTTTGCCGGGATTCCAGGGCCCCGACTCTGTCTCCTATATGGTGGACATCTTGGCGGAGAGCTGTTAACTCATTCAATATCGGCTCCATAGCTTTGCCGAGTGATTGTTTCAAGAAGCGACGGGTGATTGGAAGTGCTGTCTTGCAGTGTGAATCCTCCGTGTCACTTTCCCCCTCAGACATTTCAGCGGAGCGTTCATGCGCTCTATGTGAGGGAGCCGGCGCCATCTTAGTTTCTCTGGCCGCTACTGTGGCGGCTGCCTTTTTTATAAATTTATCCATGTCTCCGCTATTGTTCGGAGGTTTAGGGGCACTAGGGTTATCTCCAGCCCTTGGGTGGCCGATCTTGACCATTGTCACGTCTGTCTGCTTGCGTTGGCTTGTGCTGTGCAGGATTCAGATCGGAGAGCTCCTGACTATGCGGCCATCACAGTCCGGCGCTAGCTCCGCCCCCCGGCCACCAATAATTTTAATACTGGGGAGAGAGGAGGGCCGCACTGACAATTCAATGATTTTAATACTAAGGAGGGAGGAAGTCTGGCACCTGAGGGGGTTAATTGTGCGGATCACAGCCCCCTGTAAGAGATCGGGTGCTGCCAGGCAGCAGGGGAACGTTATGTCCACAGTTCTCAGTATATTCTAACTTGAAGCGTCCCCATCACTATGGGAACACCTCTGTGTTAGAATATACTGTCGGATGTTTTCACAATCTAACTCAAATCCGATGGTATAGTCTAACATAGAGGCGTTCCCATGGTGATGGGGACGCTTCAAGTTAAAATATACCATCGGATTGGAGAAAACTCTGATCCGATGATATATTAATATTATTCGAACACCGAACCCAAACACGAACTTTTACTGAAATTTTCGGGTTCGGGTTTGGGTGCCGAACACCGCAAAGTTCGGTATGAACCCGAACTTTACAGTTCGGGTCTGCTCAACCCTAGAGAGCACAGCAGGGGAGGCAATGTCAGCCATGAGGCAATGAGCCTTGAGGGTTTTAGCCATGTTTCTGTTAGACCCAGAAAGGAAAGTTTGTAAGAGATGAAGAGGTCACGAATGTAGGAGAGTTTGTTGAAGACAAAGTGAGCATTCCATAATGCTCCAGCAAGAGGGACCAAAGGAGCAGTGGCCAGGGGAATGATTTTCAGGTTTAAGGGGTTGCAGAAATTTGTAGAAGGAGATCGATAGTGTTAGGTAGATGTGATAATGGGGATTTGATGAGGATGGCCTGGATTTTGAGTGATATAAACAGCAATAAAGAGAAGCAGATAAATTGTTAGGGGGTGGGAGTAGGAGAGTGCATGAGATAACTGTATGTGTTTGGGAAGGAAGCGTTTTATGTTGCCAAACAGGTTTTTCCAAGCGGTCAGATTAGTAGGTAGCATGGAGAGAGAGATAACTTGTTCCTCGCTGGTTAAAGGGATGTTGGGGTATTTCAGTAGGTTTTGGAAAAGAAAAAATAATTAACTATTAACTATTTCTGCAATTACCTTTGGTACCCTTCTGGTTCAATTCTGGTATAATTCAATATGTGCACTTAAAGAGTTGCACTTGCAATATGTTGCATTGAAAAGATCAAGGTCTAAAAGACCTTGTGGCTTAGCTTCATACCACTCAGTGTTCAATCAGGTGTGAACAAGAGGTGAGGGGGCTACATTTGGCCTAAGGAGGACCAGGGTTGAAATAGTCAATGTGAACAAATACTCAATAAGCCCAGCAGAGACAGTAAAGTTCAGTGCAGACATGCCAAGGAGTAAGAAGATGGAAAGATGAGATGGGTAGACAATCAGACTTGGGAAAAGCTGAGTGGAGAAGTAAAATTCAGTGCAGACATACCTGGAGAGGAGAGAATTAGGTGATGGTCAGTAGGCAGTGATGACAGAGTGGATTCCATATCCATAATATTAAATTCTGGTATAATTCAATATGTGCACTTAACCCCTTCCCGACATATGATGTAATAGTATGTCATGACGGCAAGTGACTTGCTGCATTTTGACATACTATTATGTCACATTGATCGAGCGGGCACCAGAGCGGTGTGTTCCCGATCACTGCAGGGGCCCAGCTATCAGGGACTGCCGGGCCCCTGCTGTATCCACCCGCATCGCTGTAAAAGTCGATGCCGGCAGATTAACCCCTTCTATGGCATGGTCAGAGCTGACCGCAGCATAGAAGGTGCATGCAGCTGGTGAAGGAGCCCATTGGGTCCCCGCGCTGCCCATTGGGTCCCCGATGGGCGACAAGGCAGCCTGAGAAGCTCCAGCCCCAGGCTCGTCTCCTAGGCATCCCGTTATTTTATTACTCAGTGTAATACACTAACAGTCAATGCATTACAATACAGATGTGTTTTTAATTTAAAAAAATATTGTTTTAAGAAAAAAAATAAAAAAATGTCCCTTTCCCCTGATTTTATAATAAAAAAATAGAAAAAAGGAAAAAACACATATTAGGTATCACCTTATCTGTATTGATGGCTCTATAAATATATCACATTATCTACCCTGTCCGATAAACACCATTAAAAAAAAAAAAAACTTTGTCACAAAAAGCTTGGTGTTGCAAGACTCTATCTGAGACAAATGAGACTCTATCTGGTCAAAAAACGAAAACTATGACACTAAAATATGATTATTTTTGCTTTAAAACTGCAATTTTTGTGTTAAAGTGAAATGAATTTAAAAAAGTAGACATATTAGGCATTTCCGCGTCTGTAACAACCTGCTCTATAAAAATATCACATGAACTAACTAACTAAAAAAAGAAGTGCCCAAAAAGTTATTTTTTGTCACCTAACATCACGTGCAACACCAAGCAATCAAAAAAGCGTATGCCCCCCAAAATAGTACCAATCAAACTTTCACCTCATCCCGGAAAAAATTAGAAACTACCTAAGACAATCGGTCAAAAAATAAAAAAGCTATGGCTCTCAGACAATGGAGACACTAAAACATCAGTTTTAAAAAATGCTATGATTGTGTAAAACTTAAATAAATAAGAAAACGTATAAAAACACTGTAAAAATAAATAAATTAAAACTGTGCGAAAACACCAAATTTTTTGGTCACCTTGCCACATAAAGTGTAATAATGTATATTCAAAAAATCATATGTACCTATAAATAGTACCAATATAAACGTCAACTCTTCCTTCAAAAAATAAGCCCCTGCACAAGACAATCGGCAGAAAAATAAAAAATAAATATGGGGTTCAGAAAATGGAGACACAAAAACATATTTTTTTTTTAAAATGCTTTAATATGAAAAACTGACACAAACAAACAAGGAAAGTAGACATATTTGATATCATTGCATCCGTAACAACCTGCTCTATTAAAATAACTCATATTCTACCCTGTCAGATGAATGTTATAAAAATGAAAACAGTGCCAAACTTATTACCTTGCCTCACAAAAAACTTAATATAGAGCAATTAAAAAATCATATGTACCCCAAAATAGTAACAATAAAACTGGCACCTTATCCCCTAGTTTCCAAAATGGGGTCACTTTTTGGGAGTTTCTACTGTAAGAGTGCATCAGGGGGGCTTCAAATGGGACATGGCATCTAAAAACCAGTCCAGCAAAATCGGCCTTCCAAAAACCATATGGCGCTCCTTTTCTTATGTGCCCTGCCGTGTGCCCTTAGATCAGTTTATGACCACATGTGGGTGTTTCTGTAAACCGCAGAATCAGGGTAATACATATTAAGTTTTGTTTGGCTGTTAACCCTCAATGTGTTAAAGAAAAAAAATTGATTAAAATGTTCCTTTTATTCTTGTGGAACACCTAAAGGATTAACAAAGTTTGTAAAATCAGTTATGAGTAACTTGAGGGGTGTAGTTTCTACAATGGGGTCATTTATGGGGGGTTTCCACTATGTAAGCCTCACAAAGTGACTTCAGACTTGAACTGGTCCTTAAAAAATGGGTTTTGGAAATATTCCTAAAAATGTTAAGAATTGCTTCTAAAATTCTAATCCTTCCAACGTCCCTAAAAAAATAAAATTACATTTACAAAATGATGCCAACATAAAGTAGACATATGGAGAATGTTAACTAATAAATATTTTTATAAGGTATCACTTTCTGTTTTAAAAGCATTGCACCACACACCTCAGCCACAGAAGACGATAACTAGACCGCTGAAGAAGGTCCTTTTAGGACCGAAACGTCCGGTCAGCGTGATTGTCAAAAGTGGCTACAATATTGCATGATGTAACTGGATCATTATTCATATATGATGATGTCAAACTAATAAATGGTATAAATTGCAAAAGAAGAATCTGTGTGCCGCAATCTTCTCTTCTCTGTTTATTTGCAATGTCAAGGCAGAGAAAGGTGCTGTCCACGGCCTTCTAACATGTCACCCACAAATGGAATAGGAGAAAGCTCGCTGCCACCGGTGCCTGTGTCAAAATAAAAAAGCTTACTACAGAAGGTAAACTTTCAAGACTTCATCTTGGAGAATAAATATGGACACCATTTTTTTTCAAATTTAATTTAGCAAGTTCCATTCATTTTTATTTGGAGAGCAGTGAAAATGTTTTGTGTCCTGGGATAACCGTTGACTCCCCGAATCAATTTATCGCTTCGATTGTCTGTTTGTAACATGCATCTTGATTCCATGTCCTCTCGAAATGTTCATAAACGGAAGGCATTCCAAAAATATCTGTCCTCTAGAAACGTTTATAAGCAAAAACCATTCCAAAGACATTCAAATCTATTTATTCCAACGTAAGAAGGGTGTTCAATAAGTTATTTACTCCAGCATGTTCTTTTAGCGTTAGAGATAAGCTTGTCTGTGCAGGTTAAGACATGTCTGGACATGCAACATACACAGTAGCAGTTCAGTCTGATGAAATCACTGGAAATGACAGTCCGGCAAGTGCACTACAGTGCATGTCTACAGTGAAGCTTTTGTTTCCTGATTAAATTCTTTAAAAAATAGGAAACAATGTGTCAGCTCACAAGTCTTGCAAATCACAGCTGCTTTCAGGGAAAATGGCTTAATGATGCTTAACCATTTACCCTACAGTCCAGACCTATCTCCCAGTGATTACTTTTTTTGAAACCTGAAAAAATTCCTGCGTGGGCAACGATTTTCTGATGACAATGCAGTCAAAGAGGTGGTAACAGGGTTTCTGCAGCAAGAAGTCTCCTTTCTGAGTGCAGCTGATCACTTGAGGCAAAGTGGAGTAAGTGTTTTGAATTCAAGGTGTGTGTGTGTGTGGGGGGGGGGGGGTTTACATTATTGAAAAGTAGTATGTTTGATTTTTATTGAAAATATTGTTTTCATATTCAGGTAGATAACTTATTGAATGCACCTAGTATTATAGGATTAGTTTGCAAATCTTTGAAGCTTAACTTGAGATAAAAAATAAAATTTAAATTTAAATAAAAAAACATCTTAAAATATTATTTCATTTTTTTAAAATTTAAATGCATTTCTGAATCTGTTCTTAAAGGCTATAAAGCTCTGATTTCAAGACTGTAAAGAGTTTGAAATTGGGCGGTCCATAACATTTCCAAAATTAAATTGGAAAGTTTTATTAATTTTAATTTGTTAGCCACTGAAGAACTTTGATCCAAATGACTCACTTTATCTCCTCAATTGTCCGTTCATAATCTACACCTTGATTTACTGTCCTGTAGACACATTCATAAACTGAAAGCAATCCAAAAACATTTGAAATCATTACTGTATTCTAAAGGTAGTTTGTAAATCCTTGAAGTTTGAGATGAGATAACCAATTAAAAAATATCTCAAAATTTCACTTACAACTTTATAAGGTCATTTACTCCGGAAAATAAAAGTGATCATTTACTATCAGATAGACCTCATTTTTTTGGCCCAGATTATGGTGCAAAGGCTATTTGCACCACAATCTGTGACTTTTTCCAGCTCACATCAGGTCTTTAAAAGGGCACGTCGCGTGGGCAGGGAAGGGGACGTCTGGTACATTACTTTGGCGGATCTACCGCCAGCACAAGGGGTTATCAAGACTGGTGTATAAAACGCTGGTCTTAATAAATGATCCCCAATGTTCTTAAAAGCTAATTACCATGTATGAAAGCTCAAAGAAATAGTTTTGCTGGTAGAAATCTTGAAATATTAAGAGACTTTAGTTTGGGGTCATAAAAGGTCTAAAATATATACTCTTGGCTGTCAATAAAACACACTGGTCTTAGAATAAGAGAACATAAATATGTGACGGCAAGCGCAAATTATATTTATTCTCTGAAATGAGGACGACAGTATTAACAGTGGAAAGCAGCATGGGCTTACTTAGAACTTCTTTATCCAATGAAAATTACAGTCCTGACCATGCCACGTATTGTTCTGTATCTCTTGTCACTGAATAATAAGTGCTAACTCTATTGAGCCCATTGCATGGCAAACAGCAGGCACCACTCAACAGGGACTCAAGGATTTTCTAATGCACCGATGTTTACTGCCGTACGGTTCCAGTCCAGTATCTATGGTTTCCAGTTCTTGATTAATTAAGCCACAAATGTAATAAAGCTGTGATAAAACAGAGAGAAAAAACTGAAAGTCACAAAGACAACATGCTGATCGATGCCATTAAAAGGTTTGGTTTACTATAATAAACTCTTCATTTCCATACATTGACTGTGTGCTTCACATTGAGCGGCGAGTTAAAATGCTTGACATCTGCATTGGGGAGGTTGTATAAATTGCAAGCTTTGGTACTCACATGAACAGAGGACTTGGCTCAACTACTTTGTTGGAGTCATTCATTCCCTTCTTTCCATGTCATATTTGTGATAATTTAAAGGGAACCTGTCACCCCGATTTTGGACTATTACCTACAGATGATAGTCCAAAATTGGGGTGACAGATTCCCTGACAGATTCTTCATTTAAATTAAGACAAACATTGATTAACATTGTAGATGAAGATAATGGATGGTATGGCCTGGCTACTTACAAGCTTCCCCTCCAGCAGGGACATAGCTAAGGGGGGAAGGGGGGAGATGTAGCAGTCATACCCAGGTCCCTTTGGGAGTCTATAAGCCCCACTTCCACATACTGTAGGAAGGCACAAGCAGCATTATAGGTATAGGGAGTGCAAAGTTAACGGTTGCAACTAGTGCTCATGCCTGTGTCATCCATTGGCCCCTTTGCCACTGCAGAATACACAAGTATTACAAATGGCACTTGTAAGTATATGGATATGTTACAGATTTTGTATTGGGGTTCAAGAACCAGGTTTTGACAATGGTAAGGTACGGGCTCTGTTTAGATTTTGTTTTGGAGTCTATAAGGGTAAATAGAGGACAATAAGAAAAAAATCTGGTTGATCAGTGCATCTTTTTTTTGCACATTTCTTTGCTGGACTGAATTCAATATCTAAGTTATTTATTGCCCTCTTTTCTCAAGTTTGGAACAACAATGGGTTAAGGGATTTTCCCATCTGGACATTTATGGCATATCTACCTCTGGTACCCTTTATCTAAAGAATATTTCACTGGGAATGGAGAGTAGGCCACGCATGCAGAATTTTCTCCATTAACTGCTATGCGACTTCCAAATATAGCATAAGCATGCGAGTCCCATAGCAGCGAAAAATAATAATACACATTGCAATATATTGCAAGTAGCCACTTTCTTGAGATAGGAGCAGAACACAGACGTGGGACGCTGACCTATTGGACATATTCTGTGGATATGCCATATATGTACAGATGAGGTAACCCCTTTATATTCTTAGCTATATGTATGTGGCAATCAATATGGCCAACCATACCAGAGAAGTTGAGTTCCTAAAACGCTGTTTTTATACTGTCAGTTTGTGCAGGGCTGTCCTAAAAATGTAATCACTAAATCACAAAATTGTTTATGCTTCTATGCTTCTTTACATTAAAAACAGCATTTCTGTACATTCTGTCTATTTTTGAAAAATTTGCATTTCCCCAGAAGGAGAAAAAAAAAACTCATACTAGCTAAATAACCAACCTATCAGTGCAAAGCAGGGACTAGGTTGGCTGCATAAGATGCCTTTGATGTGGATCTAGGAAGTACTCATATTCATTAAGGAGATTCATCTCATCTATGAAGACTTACAGGCAACTAATTGGTACAAGGACTGCACCGCAAGGAACTTGGCCAGGTGAGAATTAAGCTTGTGCACCAATGGATTGCTGGATTTGTAGGGTTGTTTCCTGTCCATGCATACCATTGTTGATGGCTGATGATGGAGTAGAGGAGGAGTCTGCCCATACTGCCCATTGAAGTGGCCTGGCTGCTACAAGGGATACCGGATAAAGGAGGGAACTTTCTTTGCCCACAGGATGGAGTGTTGAGGCTTCATGCGGCTCAATAGAGCTGTGGCGCCTACATTTGTGTTTGCCTGCCCATTTGTTTTTGCAGAACTTGCACAGGTCAATGCTTTTGTCTTCCAGCAGCATGGAGAAAAACTGTCAGACAGGAGATACTTCCGCCGAGCTAGAGGCAGCCAAGCTTGGCTTAGCTCTGGCATGTTTTCAGCACCAACCCACCCATGGTGTCAATGGCATCACCAGATTCAGAAGCAGACATTGCCTTGTCTTTTCTTTGGGAGGCACTTAATTGATGCTGCTGCCGCCATCACCCTCCTCCTCCTCAGCACCCTGATCTGGCTCCTAGGTCCTGTCCAGCACACAATCATTATCTCAGTCTTTACCCTCCCTGCTGATTTTCTCAGACTGTGAGATATCATGTTGGGTTCTTTTGCCACCCCCTTTGCATTTGCACTGACTGCTAATGTCGCTTCCCATATCACTAATTCCATGGCTATAGGTGCCACTGCTATCACCACTAACACATATATGCATGGGGTCTGCAGACTGCTCCTAAACCTCCTCCTCATGGCGGAATAAACTCTGAATGCTTTCACACAAGTTATCAATAGGGAGACTCTCTTGACTATCTGCCGGAGGGAATGGTGGGGTTTTATTGCCACTTCTTAGGAAAAAGGAGGGTTGTCCCACTAGAAAGTTGCAGTGAAGGCTGAGAGGATTCCAATGAAAACCTTCTCTGGGCTGCAAGTCGGAGGAGCAGGAGGAACGCTGTGACCCCTGGATTCATGGCACAGTGTCAGATTCCAAAGTCACCTCTATGTCATGCTATTTCTACCGAGAGGAGGACTGAGTCATCCAATCCATATTCTCATCCTCTTTTTCCTCAACTATAATATTGAGCGAAGCCAGGGAAAACTGCCACCTACTACTACTCCTTCAGGTTGGATAGCTGGTGCTGCTACCATGTCTCTTCCCATCTGGTATTTGTGGAGGGAACATTGATCAGCCTTCAGTACATTCAGGAAATGGTGGAACAAGTTTTACTTCCTTTTTTGACTTGGTTAGTAGATGTGGTGTTCCAAAAATATAAAACCCACCCAGACACTGCCTGCATTACACAACATGCTGTTCAGGATATCCAGCAGCATCACCGGACAGCTCAATTTCCAGATCTCTCCAACTCTGAATGTCTGGGACTGAATAGGGTGATGGATGTCTCATGCACAACAGCCAACATCCACTTTGGCTGAATTAAGCCTCCAAGTTGAAAGAGCTTGGAGTGACATAACAAAGGAGAATATCTAGTATCTGTATACTTTACCATCACATTAGCATTAGCAGGGAACAGCCTGCCGGATTTCTACTAACGCTAGCCCATTTGTGTGACATGCTGCAGTTTTTGTCCAGCCGCATCTTGGCATGTTTGCTGTGCTGCGGCCGGACCTCCAGCCTATACACATTATAGTGAATGGGGCCGGGTCGGACTCCCAGCAGCACACACGGGCTAGCGTTAGTATGAATGCTGTATAGACCCTGCTAACGCTAATGTGAAAGTAGACTTACCTAGGCAGAGTGGCAGCCTGTATTGCAGCAGTATTAATGTGACCCTTCTTCACCATATACCATGCTGCAGAACCCAAAATAAAGGGTGCACCACCTTGGTATTCTTATTTTATTTCATACTACTGTATATAATTCTAGAAGTTGCACAAATTTAAATAATAGTTCACAATACTAATTAAAGTAATAATAATAATTATAATAATAATAATTATAATAATAATGATAATAATAATAATGATAATAATAATAATAATAATAATAAAAAGAGGAAGAAGAAGAAGAAGGAGGAGTTATTATTCTTTGCAATATACATATGTCAAAATATTTCAATATATATTACATTCCCCCTTCAACCTTTCAAATTAAGGTTGTAAATTAGTGCAGGTTGACAAGTATCTCATGTTTTGCTGCTGTGCTTAACCCAGGGAGAAGCAAAATTCCCAGAGGGCTCCGATGTGACAGGCATCTCATAGAAATTAATATTTGTCAACCGCATCTCATTTTAAATGTTGACAAATTTGTGGTCGCAGCAGAATATAGCGAGGAGTATGTTTACAGCTCAATGCCAGTGTGACAGTTTTTATGTCAAGCTAAAGTGTTAGCTGAATATGTCATTCCACACTCAATACAGAGCAACTAGTCTACAATGGTCGGGTCAGCTGGAAGCAGACAAGAGAAAATTGGGATAGAAGTAAACATTGTGTGCATAATGTCTCTGGAATCCTGCGACGTGGAGGGAGACCGCACATGTTTAGGAAATACAAATTACAGAAGCTACTCAAAGCAATTCATACAAAATTCTATTACTAGGATGTCACTTATACAATTTCAGAATCCTGCATTTTCAACTAGTTTGGGATTTTTTCAACATGTTCTTTAAATTTCTTTTAATAGATTTTACCCAAATACATTTAATAAATACATGCTAAAAACAATACTTATAGGCCAATTGCCTGAGAGGCTAACATCAATCAGAGATTCACTTTACAGCAGTCACATTGACCCTAAGAACCTGTAGTTTTGGGATGAATCATTTGGGGAAAAAAAAAATATTCTAAACCAAACAATTCCTGTGGGTGAAAATTTCTGAAACTAAATTGGCTGAATGAGCATTTCCTGTGTATCGACATCGGTGAGGAAAGCACTGCATGTTTTGATTTTTTAATCCATTATGCTACTTTTTTCAGATTTTTTTTATGCACAGCAACTTTAAAGGGGTTCTCCAAGACTAGAAACCACTTTCGTATTGCCAAGCAGGGTGCAGGATAAAAAAATAAAATAAATAAACAACCTGTCACCAATACTTCGGTTCCAGTGTAGAGCTAATTTCTCCTGGAACCTAGCCCTATCAATCAAAAGGGAGAGGAAGGGCTAGCAGAGGAAATAGGAGGAGCAAGAGTGCAAAAAGTGGCTGGGTCCGGTGCTTGGTATTGTAGCTCAACCCCATTTATAATCCATTAATATCAAAATCTCTAATATCAAAATGGCATAAATAAAGTTGTGCAGATGTAGCTGAGCCAAGTTAAGCATTGAAATATCATAGCTCGGTGATTTATTACAAGACATAAGACAGATGACTGACAAACCCATAACAATAGTGGATAACTGTCATGGAACCATGAACCAGACGTACAACAAGAGATAGGTGGAAATAAGAAGGCTTTATTGAAAATCAAGCCGTAGCTAAAGTCCAAACGGATGGCTAAACCGAAGCAGGGTCTTGCGTAGACGGAGGTCAGAAACCAGGAGAATAGTCAGACGAAGCCAGGATCAGGAACCAACGGGGTAGTCAGACGAAGCCTGGATCAGGAACCAACGGGGTAGTCAGACGAAGCCAGGATCAGGAACCAACGGGGTAGTCAGACGAGGCCAGGATCAGGAACCAGAAGCAGCAGCAGTCTTTGAAGCATGTGCACACAGGAGGACCAAGCAAGGAACTGAAGCCACAGACCTTCTATATATATGAGCTAGGCATCCAGCTCCTCCCAGTGGGAAGGAGGAGCCGCAGGGTGGGAGGCTACAAGAAACCCAGAAACCAAGATGGCCGCCAGCACATGTCAAACGAAGGAGAACAGTGAGAAGGTAAGACCATGACAGTACCTCCCCCTCAAGGGCCCCTCCTCCGCGGAGTAAGGAACGGTTTCAGAGGGAAGCGTGCGTGGAAGGCTCGGAGCAACGCAGGAGCATGGACATCTGCGGAGGGAACCCAGGAACGCTCCTCTGGACCATAACCACGCCAATGGACCAAAAACTGCAACCGACCGCGGACCAGGCGTGAGTCCAGGATATTGCTCACCTCATATTCCTCACGATTGCCCACTTGGACCGGACGGGGCCGAGGAACCGAGGAAGTGAAACGATTACACACCAATGGCTTCAACAGGGAGACATGAAACACGTTGGAGATCCGCATGCCAGGAGGAAGCGCAAGGGCATAGGCTACCGGGTTTACCCTGTGAAGCACTCGGAAGGGACCAACAAAGCGAGGCGCCAGCTTGGGAGTGGGCACTCGAAGGTTGAGGTTGCGGGTGGACAACCATACACGGTCTCCGACCTGGTAGGAAGGAGCGGGCGCTCGTCTGCGATTAGCCTGGAGTCTCTGGCGTTGCGCAGAGACCTCAAGGGACCTCTGGATCTGTACCCAAGAAGTACGTAGGACGGAAAGGTGATCCTCCACAGCCGGAGTATCCTGGGGAGAGAATACCTCCGGTAACACGGCAGGTTGGAACCCATAATTGGCCATGAAGGGAGACGTCCCAGAGGAAGAGTTCACCGCCGTGTTCCTGGCAAACTCAGCCCAAGGCAGGAGGTCAACCCAATTGTCTTGGTGATCGGAGACATAGCAACGAAGGAATTGCTCCAAGGCCTGATTGGATCGTTCTGCGGCCCCATTTGACTGAGGGTGGTAGGCCGAGGAGAAAGAGAGATGAATCCCCAACTGGGAGCAAAAGGCGCGCCAGAACCTGGACACAAACTGACTCCCCCGATCCGACACAATCTCCTTGGGCAAACCGTGCAACCGAAAGACCTCCCTGGCAAAAATCGAGGCCAACTCTTGTGCAGAGGGTAACTTCTTGAGAGGAACACAGTGGCACATTTTGGAAAACCGATCCACAATCATGAGAATGACCGTATGGCCTCGGGATGCAGGGAGGTCCACAATGAAATCCATCCCCAGGTGTGACCATGGACGCTCCCCGGTGGCTATGGGTTGCAAAAGGCCCAACGGAAGGTGCCGAGGGGACTTACTCTGGGCACAAACGGAGCATGCCGCTACATATGCGGCGATGTCGGAACGTAGAGAAGGCCACCAGAACAGACGTGAAACCGCCCAGGACAGCTGATTCTTTCCAGGGTGCCCCGCGGCCTTGGAGTTATGGTAGGTTCGCAACAACCGAGTGCGCAACTCCTCAGGCACAAAACATCTGCCGTTGGGTCTCCCAGAGGGAGCACCAGATTGAGCCGCCAAAATCTGCTCACCCAGAGGAGAGGTCAGGCTGGTGCGAATAGCGGCCAGGATCTGATTCGGGGGTATGACCGTAGTCGGAATCGACTCCTCCCCGGACAGCTCGGAGTACTGCCGTGATAAGGCATCCGCTCTGATGTTCTTGGAACCGGGTAGGTAGGAGACCACGTAATTAAAACGTGACAAGAACAGAGCCCATCTGGCCTGACGTGGTGTCAATCTCTTGGCCTCAGAGAGGTAGGTCAGATTCTTGTGGTCCGTCAGGATGAGAACCGGAACCACCGAGCCCTCGAGCAAGTGCCTCCATTCTTTAAGGGCCTGCACGATGGCCAATAACTCCCTGTCACCAATCTGATAGTTGCACTCCGCGGAAGACAGTTTCCGGGAGTAAAACCCACAAGGAAGCAGAGGACCCTCTGGTGTTCTACGCTGAGACAGGAGGGCGCCTACTCCCGTCTCAGACGCGTCCACCTCGAGGACAAAAGGCAACCCAGGGTTGGGATGCGACAGAATCGGAGCCGACACAAAGGCGGACTTTAGAGCCTCAAAAGCTCGGATGGCCTCGAGCGGCCAGACCTGGGGATTACTGCCCTTCCTGGTCAGATCCGTGAGAGGCTTGGCTAGCATGGAAAAGTCCCTGATGAACTTCCGATAATAATTGGCGAAGCCCAAAAAGCGCTGCAGGGCACGAAGCCCACTGGGCTGGGGCCACTGTAAGACAGCCGAAACCTTCTCAGGATCCATGGAGAACCCCTCAGCGGAAATGATGTAACCTAAGAAGGTTACCTGGGATCGGTGAAATTCGCATTTCTCAAGCTTACCGAACAGCTTGTTCTCTCGTAAGCGTTGCAACACTCGTCTGACATCCAGAATGTGGGCCTCCATGGATGCAGAATATACCAAGATGTCATCCAAATAGACCACCACACACTGCTGCAACAGGTCACGGAAAACATCGTTGATGAATTCCTGGAAGACTGCGGGCGCATTGCACAACCCAAAGGGCATAACCAAGGATTCATAATGACCGGTCCTGGTGTTAAACGCGGTCTTCCACTCATCGCCCGCCTTGATCCTTACCAGGTTATATGCCGCCCTCAGGTCGAGTTTGGTAAAGACCGTGGCCCCTTTGAGGCGATCGAACAGCTCGGAAATCAAGGGTATCGGGTAAGCGTTCTTGATCGTGATGCGATTGAGACCCCTGTAGTCGATGCAAGGCCTCAACTCACCGCCCTTCTTTTTCACAAAGAAAAATCCAGCCCCTGCCGGGGACGAGGATTTGCGAATGTGTCCGCGTGAAAGCGCCTCCCTCACGTACTCCTCCATGGCCTCATTCTCCGCTACCGACAGTGGATAGACTTTGCCACGAGGAGGAACGGCACCAGATTGTAACTCTATGGCACAATCGTATGGGCGGTGCGGAGGTAGGGCAACCGCACGCACCTTATCGAATACCTCCCGGTACTCCTCGTATTCAGGAGGCAACAGAGAGTCCGAGGAAGTACACAGCAACTTGACAGGCCCATGGATGCAACTAGCCCCACACTGCGGTGACCACGAGAGAATCTCGGCCGATCTCCAATCGAAAGTCGGATTATGCTTCTGGAGCCAGGGGTACCCCAAGACCACTGAGTAGTGTGGAGACGAAATAACCTGGAGACAGACCGACTCTCTGTGAACGGCACCAATGGCCATCCCCACTGGAAGGGTCTCCTGAGTCACGTGTGGCGGCAGAAGGGGTCTGCCGTCTATCGCCTCAAGAGCCAGTGGGGAACCTCGAGGCTGCAGAGGAATGGAATTGGCGGCAGCGAACACACTATCAATGAACAAACCACCAGCACCAGAGTCCACCAACGCCTGGGTCGTCACCGAGCCCCCGACCCAGGAGAGGACAACAG
This sequence comes from Bufo gargarizans, assembly GCF_014858855.1. Taxonomy (NCBI): domain Eukaryota; kingdom Metazoa; phylum Chordata; class Amphibia; order Anura; family Bufonidae; genus Bufo; species Bufo gargarizans. Next base: position 55,085,939 of record NC_058088.1, read on the forward strand.
TAATCAGTGGTTTGTCAACACGGGAAACCGGGGACGAGGAGACTCCACCCAAGATCTGCCCCCGACAGGATCTCAGGTGCGAGCGTTTCCCGGACGGTTCGGGCATGCCAACCGAAAATGCCCACCGAGACCACAGTACATGCATCGGCCCTCGCGTCTCCGGAGTACCCTCTCCCCCTCGGACAGGCGAGCAAACCCCAGCTGCATGGGTTCACCCCCAGACCAGTCATCCCCAGGAGGCGTGGGAGGAGAGGGAGGCACGGGTGGGACAGCAAACGTAGGCGCCAATCTGTTAGAAGGCCTCCGCAGGCTCTCCTTAAAGGAAGGTCTCTCCCTGAGTCTGGTGTCAATCAAAATCAGGAAAGAAATAAGGGACTCGAGCTCCACTGGTAGGTCCTTGGCTGCAACCTCATCCTTCAAGGCATCCGAGAGACCATGAGAGAAAGCAGCGACCAGAGCCTCATTATTCCAGCCCACCTCTGCTGCCAGGGTACGAAACTCAATGGCGTATTCAGCTACGGATCGTGAACCCTGTCTGATGGACATAAGGAGCTTCGCAGCAGAGGCAGCACGAGCCGGCACATCGAATACCTTCCGAAGAGAAGCAACAAAACCGGAAAACTCGGCAACCACCGGATTGTTGTTCTCCCATAAAGGGCTGGCCCAGGCCAAGGCCTTGTCCGAGAGCAGCGAGATCAAGAAGCCCACCTTTGATCTCTCAGTAGGAAAGGCATGTGGCAGCAACTCGAAATAAATGCCCACCTGGTTAAGGAAACCTCGGCACTGAGTTGGCTCTCCCCCAAAGCGCTGTGGAAGGGGGGCAGAACCGGTCATACCCCGAAACACCGCAGGCGCAGCAACAGGTGTCGTGGTAGACTCTGGCGCAACAACCGGAGCGGCAGTAGGAGCGGGCCCAGGAGCGACAACCGACCCATCGGCAACGGAAGCTAAATGAGCCGTGCGTTCAAGCAGGGTTTGTAACGCCACAGCGAACCGACCCAACAGGTGATCCTGCTGATCAAGTCTGGCAACCAGCGTAGGTAGCGAGGATGGCCCTGTACCGTCAGAATTCATGGCTTGGTCCTAATGTCATGGAACCATGAACCAGACGTACAACAAGAGATAGGTGGAAATAAGAAGGCTTTATTGAAAATCAAGCCGTAGCTAAAGTCCAAACGGATGGCTAAACCGAAGCAGGGTCTTGCGTAGACGGAGGTCAGAAACCAGGAGAATAGTCAGACGAAGCCAGGATCAGGAACCAACGGGGTAGTCAGACGAAGCCTGGATCAGGAACCAACGGGGTAGTCAGACGAAGCCAGGATCAGGAACCAACGGGGTAGTCAGACGAGGCCAGGATCAGGAACCAGAAGCAGCAGCAGTCTTTGAAGCATGTGCACACTTGAGGACCAAGCAAGGAACTGAAGCCACAGACCTTCTATATATATGAGCTAGGCATCCAGCTCCTCCCAGTGGGAAGGAGGAGCCGCAGGGTGGGAGGCTACAAGAAACCCAGAAACCAAGATGGCCGCCAGCACATGTCAAACGAAGGAGAACAGTGAGAAGGTAAGACCATGACAATAACCCTACTTTATTGGTATCCACTGTGGCCTCCTTTCACCCTCAGCTACGTGTGATATGGCTGTCGTTTTGCTTAAGAAAATTTCACATTTTCAAAAAAAAAAAAACACTACAACTTAACTTTACTTACCATCTATTGAGTAATGAGATGGCTGCAGAAATACAGCAACAACTTCCATGTAACTCCACACAGCAGGAAATGAATGGCAGTGATTGACAGTGAGACTGGAACCAAACTTGACAACCCTGTAAACTCATGAAACATCACGATACAATGCTTCATGGGAATATATCCCGAGTGCTGCAAAACAAATAAGAGTATTTCATAAGTGGAAAAACAAGCTTCCACTATAAAGAGTTTACCTGGTTGAGATGGATCAACCTGCAGTTAATGAGATCCATGCAGAAAAGGAGTGCACAGATGATAGAGAGAGAGAGATACTGTAGATAGATAATAGATAGATTGGATAGATAGATAATATATAGATAGATAATATATAGATAGATAGATAGATAGATAGATAGATAGATAGATAGGAGATAGATAATAGATAGATTGGATAGATAGATAATATATAGATAGATAATATATAGATAGATAATTGATAGATAGATAGATAGATAGATAGATAGATAGATAGATAGATAGATAGATAGATATATAGATAGATAGGAGATTGATAGGAGATTGATAGATAGACAGACATGATAGATAGATAGATACTTTAATTTGAAACAAATATAAAATCAGGAAATCAAGCAGAAAATGGTTGGAAAAACAAGGGAAAAACAAAAGCAATAAACACCTCTATAGATTTGCTGTGTATACTATATATATGTTGTGTATATTTTATATAAACATTCCCTTTTGCTCTGATTTAACATTCATTTTCACATGTTTATTATGTTGTCATGAACATTAAGTTGTAAAAGGAAATGAAACATTAATTATTTACACAGAATAATACCCTTTGTGCTCCCAGGATCATAATCTTTCTTTATGTTTTTCATCACAGTGTGCACACGTTTACTCAGGTGCTGTCACATAGGATGAAAAACACAGTCGGGAGGAAAATGCAGAGAGCAGCATTTCTTGTATGCCTCATCAGGAAGAATCAGATGAGCATAATAGAACTAAACATGTAAAATATGAACCTGTTCTCGTCACATAATCACCCTGCATAAAACAGCACAGAAATGCTAAGCCTTCCCTGAGTTAGAAAAACATTAAACATTCAGCATAATTGTAGAAGTTATATAACAAAATAATAATCTGTAGTTTCTAGATTAGTGTTAAGATGCCCCACTGACCAATGTTATTATTTGTATCTTCTGCATTGGGATGTTCAGATGTTCAGTGGTCAAACCGAACGGTTTACACAATCATTGCATTACAGTAATTGGCCCACAAGACCACAGTGCAGGTTTGCTCTAATGTATTGCAATTTTTTTTAATGTACAGTAGTCTTTCTAGATAATGATCTTAGAACTGGCCCTGTGTTAAACCCCATGGCGGTACCAAATCGCAGAACTGCTTTTATGTTTTTAAACCTGTTTGCTTTAATCTTATACTTTTTATAACACTGTATAGAAGAGGAGGTAGCGTATAATAAGACTTAACGTTTAATAAGTTTACAAGTAAAATAAATGGACAAACACATAAATCAAAAAAGTGTGCACACCAAAAACGTGTCACAAACAACAAACACATAAATCGTCACAATAGGCAACCACAAGACTATGGCTAAACCCATGTGAACAGGGTAACACTGTATCCCACCGCAGGTATAAATTCCACAGAAATGTAATATAAACGGGAACAGTCTTACCAGTGGGTGACGCTCATCTGGGTATGGTGGCGCAATCCCAGGAGTCAGTGTTACCTGGTAGAGCAGCGTCCAAGCGAGGATCACTATCTCTACACACCCCTGCCAGGCCTATAGAGCCCTATAACCCGGCTAAAGGTCGCACGACCGGGGGCTGATCCTACAGTGATGGATTACCAAAATGACCCTAACTAGGGGTACACAGTAGATACATTTATGGTCATGCGCAAGATCCTAGATTCCCGTTTATATTACACAGAAATATTACATTTCTGTGGAATTTATACCTGCGGTGGGATACAGTGTTACCCTGTTCACATGGGTTTAGCCATAGTCTTGTGGTTGCCTATTGTGACGATTTATGTGTTTGTTGTTTGTGACACGTTTTTGGTGTGCACACTTTTTTGATTTATGTGTTTGTCCATTTATTTTACTTGTAAACTTATTAAACGTTAAGTCTTATTATACGCTACCTCCTCTTCTATACATATCCATAACTGTGGTAGCTAGCGAGCTTTATTTATTTACCCTCGCTGGTTGGGCATTTTTCATATATTTTTATAACACTGGGTGAAAATGAGGTGTGAACCCACTATGCCACTTGACCAACCTCCTCTAAGGGTGTTGACTAAGTGAACCCCTTGTTCTTCACTGTACCCCTGATGGTAGAGATAGACTTTCCCAAGGGGAACACCAGGTGATTCCTCTTTAGGTGGATTGGTACACGAAGCAGCTGGTCCAAGCGGACAAGGGAGTATCAGATCAGGGTACCAGAGGTATGGACATAGTCAATAAGCTGACCCAGGAGAAACTGTGCAGGACCAAAGGATGAGGCAGAGGTGTAGTCGTACAAGCAGTGGGTCAGAGCAGGTGGCACAGATACAGGTCAGGCAATCTAGATCAGGAACAGGGGAGACGAGATGAATAAGGCAAGGAAGCAAATTCCATAAGATAAGCATGGGTCAGTAAAAAAAAAGAACTGAAGTACAGACAAATGAAACCTTTGCAGGAAACAAGGACCTTAGGCATCTATGAAGAGGGATGGACCACTTATATAGGTGCAGGATGACTGGGATTGGTCGCACGGGTCACATGTGCATAACCGTTAAATCATAGGAAGTGACTTGTGCTGGCCCTTAACAAGGTGCTACAGGGAAAAGGTTGGAAGACATGCTGTGTCCATGGCTAGAAGGAAACCCTGGAGCGAATTCCAGAATAGACAACGCTTTCAAGGACAGAGCCCAGTACTGCATCGGTGAATGGAAAGACACCATCAGCTGATCACCACTGTTACCTGAACCACAATGCAGCCAGATGCAGACAATGATGAAGGCGGCCAGGGAGAACAGTCTCCTGAGGACAGTGTCAGAGACCATTGTGGTTAGAAGGGGAACATCCGTGGATCCTGTCAAAGAGTTCAGAAATTAGCAGTAGAGGGTATTGATTCTTGACTGTGACCTTATTCATCGCTCAATAGTCGATACATGGCCGCAAAGAACCACGTTTTTCTGTACAAGAAGAACCCCGCACCAGCTAGCAATGTAGTTTTCTGGATAAACTCCTCCGAAGATTCTCATTAATGTACTCTGACATTGCTTGGGTCTCGGGGAGTGAGAGTGGGTAAACTCAACCACAAGGGAGCGTGACACCAGTTAGGAGGTCAATCTGACAATAAAAAGAATGGTGAGGAGGCAGGGAATCTGCCTCCCTCTTGCTGTAGACATCCTAGCGACATTCCTCCAATGTCTCAGATGACACAACCTTGAAGTTGGCAAGGAAAACATAAACAAAAATGAAAATTTGCTGCATAATTAAGGCGTTACTAGTCAGCACATGATATACACATTTTGGTAACTTTTAATATGATAGATGGTAGGAATGTAAGGAATTTGGGTTTCAAAATTATTACAAATTATATATATATATACACACACACAGGTGAAACTCGAAAAATTATAAAACATCGCGCAAAAGTCCATTTATTTCAGTAATGCAAATTAAAAGGAATTGCATTAATGCAGCTTAAAATTGGAATTTTGTGAAAAGGTTCAATATTCTAGGCTCAAAGTGTCACACTCTAGTCAGCTAATTAATCCATGCCCCCTCAAAAGTAAGACTTTGGGGTTTCATAGGCTGTAAGCCATAATCATCCAAATTATAACATACAGTAGGCTTGAAATATCTCGCTTTGCATGTAATGAGTCTCATATATTAGTTTCACCTTTTAATTTGCATTACTGAAATAAATTAACTTTGCACGATATTCTACTTTTTCGGGTTTCACCTGTGTGTATATATATATATATTTGTGGTAGGAGCTAAGCGAGGAACAGAATAGGCATGCCTACGGACTGTCCTAACCCAACTGGCTGGAGTGTGCCCGGCGCCAGTGACGAGGTAAGGCCTGAATAGTGGGCCACCTAGGAGGAGAGTATGAGAAAAGGGGATGGGAGGGAGGGGCAACAACGGGCGCCCTCCTGCTTGTAGGAGGGGGTTTATAAAGGGTGAGCACGCTCCTCCCACAATTACAGGCTACAAGCAGCCTTCAACATTTGTGGGAGGAGCTAAGCGAGGAACAGAATAGGCATGCCTACGGACTGTCCTAACCCAACTGGCTGGAGTGTGCCCGGCGACAGTGACGAGGTAAGGCCTGAATAGTGGCCAAAAGAGAACCGGTACGTAGCAGGGAGTGAAGCATTTATAGAATCATAGTGTGAACTAATAATGCCAAAGAACAAAAGGCTCTGGAGATCTCCGCCCGTGGACTCGGAATGTACCTTGTGAAGCAGGACGACCGCCCACGACCCATCTTGCGGATGACATGCGCCGGTACCTGGTGACTTGGTGCTGCGGATGCGGCCCCTATGCGGAAGGAGTGCCCGGATATTGTGCTATGGTTGAAACCCAGCCCTGCGGCCAGGGTACGGATGTTGGAGATGAACAGGGTTGAAGACAGGGGCCTACCGTTGATCGGGAGCAATGGGTCGTCTAGATCGGAAGATTGAAGGGAGGCCAGGAGCTCCTTGAGCACCTTGATAGGACACCAGCGGTGGCCGTAGGGAAAATTCCACCTCTGTGGGAGGACCGGTCTGACTGGTCTTGAGGATGGGATGGATAGGATGAAGTGATCAGAGTGCCAGGTGAGATGTCGCCTGAGCAGGGTTGTGCGGGAGATGGCGCTGCAGGTGAACTCCCCGGGCCTGAGGAACCCATGGAGTAGGGTGCAATGTGCTATTGGAGCATCATGGACCCATGAAGCCCAAAGAACGACAGGCTCTGACAATCTCAATTCGCGGATTGGGGATGTACCTAGCGTAGCAGGACGACCGCTAACGACCCTATGCTGATGACGTGGCCGATACCTGATGACTGGATGCTGCGGGAGCGGCCCCTACGTGGGGGGAGTGCCCGGATGCCATGCTAGGGTTGAACCCCAACCCAGCCGCCAGGGGGCGGATATCGGAGACAACTGGGCCGAAGAAGGGGGCCTACCGTTGATCGGGAGCAACGGGTCGTCTAACGCGGGAGACTGGAGTGAGGCCAGGAGCTCTTGGAGCGCCTTGACGGGACACCAACAGTTGGCCGTAGGGAAGAACTCTACCTCGGTGGGAGGACCAGCCTGATTGGACTTGGTGGCTGGGATGGACAGTATAAGGTGGACCGAATGCCAGGCGAGATGTCGCCTGAGCAGGGTTGCACGGTTGACCGTGCCGCACGTGAACTCCCCGGGTCTAAGAACCCATAGGACCCTAGGTACATGGCTGCTTTGGTGATGATGCTTGCTGAGTGCCCAAAAGGGAGACTGTCTAGGGCTACGGACAATCTGCGGAAAGCTCGCCTGACACGGGTTGCCTACGCACCTGGACCGCCGCGCTAACCCTGAGGGTGGCTTTGAGGCCTGATGGCCTCGTCCACCTCCCCCCGAGGATGTTTTTTTTTTTTTTTTGGAGACTGAGGAGCCGGGAAGTGACAGACCTGCCCTGGGCATGATCGTAAATGCACAGTTGAGGAACCCTAACAGGGACTGGAGCTCCCACTTGGACAGGACCCTGGAAGAAGTTGCGGAAGAAACGGCGGCCTGGATCTTAGCCAGCTTGGCGGCCGCCACGGGGGCCTCAAGCCTGGCGAAAAGCTGGAGCAACTAGCCCAGACTAAGGGGACGCCCTGAGGTCCCCTGATGATCAGGAATCAGGGTGCAGACTGCCCAGGTGAGACTGAGCAAACCATGATGTAGCAAAGAACAGGAGAATGCCGCTTGAGTGGGAGCAGAGTACAATACCTGATGTAATAACAACTGTCAAGATAATGGGTGACCATGTCCAAACCCCGTGATGCACCCGGATCCCATGCAATCAGGGATTCACACATGCGGAACCCGAACCGGGTAAACAGGAACCACTGGATACTGCTGGAAAAACCCCGAGCGTTTCAGGCAAATATAACGGATCCAGAGTGATTCAGGCAAATGTGTACCACCAGTGGGAAAAGACCTGAGCGATTCAGGCAAATGCGAACAACCTGTGGGAAAAAGACCTGAGCGTTTCAGGCAAATATAACGGATCCAGAGTGATTCAGGCAAATGCGAACAACCTGCGGGAAAAGACCTGAGCGATTCAGGCAAATGCAAACAACCTGTGGAAAAGAGCTGAGTGATTCAGGCACATGCGAACAACCTGTGGGAAGAAAGACCTGAGCGATTCAGGGAATACGTAACCTGAGTGAATCAAGGAAATACACACAACCTGGAAATACCGCCAACCTGAAAGAGACAGGAAAATACAAAACCTGAGTGATTCCGGGAAATACGTAACCTGGGTGAATCAGAAAAACATACCACCTGGAAATACCGGCAACCTGACAGACAGGAAAATACAAAACCTGAGCGATTCAGGGAAATCGTGAACCCTGAGTGATTTGGGCACCTACATGAACCTGAGCGATCCAGAAACATGAACCCGGGCGAATTTGGAAACATAACCCGAGTGATTCAGGTAAATACATGAACCTGAGTGTTTCAGGGACATGCATGAACCCGAGCGATCCAGGAAACACGTAAACCCGCGCGACTCCGGGGAATTAGACCTGGGTGAATGGGTAAATACGTGAATTTTTGAGCTAATCCGGGAAATACATGAACCTGAGAATCAGAAGGAAACAGGAATGAACATGGTATAGAAAGGATCGCAACCTACCGAATCAACGGACAGCGCTGCCGACTCCGGCGATACTGAAGACCTAGGAATGGCGGCTCGTGAAGAACGAAGGAAGGCTCTGAGCTGCGGAGAAGCGTCACGCCGCTACTCGGCTGGAACTTACCTGAAACCCGGCCCCGTGGAGTGACCGGGCATGGAGGAGCCCTGCGACACAATTGATGATGGATCGAAATTCCGGTGGCCTGAGGCCTTGCTTACCCGAAAATAAGCTTGCGTTAGTACGAGACCCGGAAAGAGGTGCGATCTGGTGGCACTGGAAGAGGCGACGGAGAACCGGGATGCAGCCTGGGCGCCATGGCCAACTGCTGGGTAACCCTGGACAGCCAGAATAAGAGCCCGAAGTCGCGCCGCATGCAACAAACCTGCGGAAAACAGAAATCCAGGGAACACACAAGACCCGATCGATCCAGGGAACATTACCCCTAAGTGAGTAAGGGAAGGCATAACACCAGAGCAATCCAGGGAACCTGGCCCCTGAGTCACCTAGGGAAGACATGACACATGCAATTTGGGAACATGACACCTGTGAATTGGAGAAAACATAACCCTGAGCGATTCAGGGAAGACATGGCACCTGCGATTCTTGGGTAAATGACACCTGCAATTTGGAGAAAACATAACCCTGAGCGATTCAGGGAATTCATGACACATGCGATTTTTTGGGAACATGACACCTGCGATTTGGAGAAAAAACATGACGCCTGAGCGAATCAGGGAAGAGAACCACGCTACTGCCTTCTGCAGTGAGATGAAGACCTATGAACGGGAGCTCGTGAAGACGAATACTTAACGCAGTGACAGGGTGTAACAGCAGCCTCGTGGCTGGATCTTACCTGGACAAGGAGGAAATTTTGGCGCAACGATAGTGGCTTGCTTGCAGCTCTGGTGGCCGAGGCCCTGTTTATGTGAAGAAATAAGCTGTGTTCGGACCGATACCCGGCGAGGGATGCGAACAGCTAGTCCCTCATGCAGCGAACGGGTGCGTGACCCTGACCCATACGAACCTGGACCGGAACCGTGCCCGAGGGACTCAGGGAACACATGACACCCAGGTTTATACTGCACATGACACCTGACCAACACAGGGAACACATGCCCCCCGAACGAACAGGGAACACATGACCCCTGAACGCACAGGAAAACACAAGACGCCCGGACAACCAAGGGGATCCATGACACCCGAGCGAACCGGGAACACATGTCCCCCGAATGAACAAGGGACCCATGACCCCCGAGTGACCCAGTGAACACGCAACACCCACACGAAGCCGGGCAGACGCCGCACCTGAATGACTGAGGGAAAACATGATATCTGAGCGATTCAGGGAAGACATTAACGCCAGAGCGAATCAGGGCAGATAGATACCACCTGAGCAAACCAGAGAAGATATTACACCAGAGTGAACCAGAGAAGACATTACCCCTGAGCGATTCAGGGAGACATTGCACCTGAGCGATTCAGGGAGACATTGCACCTGAGCGATTCAGGGAGACATTGCACCTGAGCGATTCAGGGAGACATTGCACCTGAGCGATTCAGGGAGACATTGCACCTGAGCGATTCAGGGAGACATTACACCTGAGCGATTCAGGGAGACATTACACCTGAGCGCTTCAGGGAGACATTACACCTGAGCGATTCAGGAAGACATTACACCTGAGCGATTCAGGAAGACATTACACCTGGGCGATTCAGGAAGATATTACACCTGAGCGGTCCCGGAAAACATTACCCCTGAGCGATCCCGGAAGACATACACCTGAGCGATTCCAGAAGACATTACACCTGAGCGATTCAGGAAGACATTACACCTGAGCGATTCGGGAAGACATTACACCTGAGCAAACCAGGAAGACACTGCACCTGAGCGATTCAGGAAGACATACAACCAGAGCGAATCAGGGAGACATTACACCCAGAGCGAATCAGGGAGACATTACACCCAGAGCGAACCGGGGAGACATCAACCCTGAGTGACCAGGTAGACATTACACCTAAGCGACCAGGGAGACCCGTACTGGAGAGATGCAGGAATCAGGAAAACGCCCCCCCCACCTATCCTCCCCTGGGTGACTTAAGGGCGGCCGCAGCGGCGGGAGGCCCAGGCACCGCCGGACCCCTGACCCCCGGAACGACCGTCCCCAATCACCCAGGGGGTGACCGGACAATGCACTGGCGGCAGTTGGCCGGCCTGGCATTGGAACACTTTTTTTTTTTTTTTTTCAGCATTGCGGGGGTTAAAATGCCGCAGGCAATGGGCTCATGGCACAATGGGATGATTTCAGCATTTCTATTTTACCGGCCTCAACGTACTTATGTTGATATTGGCCAGGGACGAGTTCTGGCATCTCTTGCAGCTGTGCCACTTCTCATCAGTAAGTATAAGTGATGCATCTCAGGCCCAGCACCCAGGCAGAGGAGAGAGGTCCCGTAATAGAGAATCTGTCTTCATGTCAGCAGAGAATCAGTCTGCATGTCATAGCAGAGAATCTGGCTTCACGTCACCCACCACTGGAACAGTCCATTCTCAGATATTTAGGCCCCGGCACCCAGGCAGAGGAGAGAGGTCCCGTAACAGAGAATCTGGCTTTATGTCAGCAGAGAATCAGTCTGCATGTCATACCAGAGAATCAGGCTTCACGTCAGCCACCACTGCAACAGTCCATTGTCATATATTTAGGCCCAGCACCAAGGCAGAGGAGAGAGGTCCCGTAACAGAGAATCTGTCTTCATGTCAGCAGAGAATCAGTCTGCATGTCACAGCAGAGAATCAGGCTTCACGTCAGCCACCACTGCAACAGTCCATTGTCAGATATTTAGGCCCAGCACCCAGGCAGAGGAGAGAGGTCCCGTAACAGAGAATCTGTCTTCATGTCAGCAGAGAATCAGTCTGCATGTCATAGCAGAGAATCAGGCTTCATGTCAGCCACCACTGCAACAGTCCATTGGCATATATTTAGGCCCAGCACCCAGGCAGAGGAGAGAGGTCCCGTAACAGAGGATCTGGCTTCATGTCAGCAAAGAAACAGTCTGCATGTCATAGCAGAGAATCAGGCTTCATGTCAGCCACCACTGCAACAGTCTATTGGCATATATTTAGGCCCAGCACCCAGGCAGAGGAGAGAGGTCCCGTAACAGAGGATCTGGCTTCATGTCAGCAGAGAATCAGTATGCATGTCATAGCAGAGAATCAGGCTTCACGTCAGCCACCACTGCAACAGTCCATTGTCATATATTTAGGCCCAGCACACAGGCAGAGGAGAGAGGTCCCGTAACAGAGAATCTGTCTTCATGTCAACAGAGAATCAGTCTGCATGTCATAGCAGAGAATCAGGCTTCACGTCACCCAACATTGGAACAGTCCATTGGCATATATTTAGGCCCAGGCGCCCAGGCACCCAGGCAGAGGAGAGAGGTCCCGTAACAGAGAATCTGTCTTCATGTCAGCAGAGAATCAGTCTGCATATCATAGCAGAGAATCAGGCTTCACGTCAGCCACCACTGCAACAGTCCATTGTCATATATTTAGGCCCAGCACCCAGGCAGAGGAGAGAGGTCCCGTAACAGACAATCTGGCTTCATGTCAGCAGAGAATCAGTCTGCATGTCATAGCAGAGAATCAGGCTTCACGTCACCCACCACTGCAACAGTCCATTGGCATATATTTAGGCCCAGCACCCAGGCAGAGGAGAGAGGTCCCGTAACAGAGGATCTGGCTTCATGTCAGCAGAGAATCAGTCTGCATGTCATAGCAGAGAATCAGGCTTCACGTCAGCCACCACTGCAACAGTCCATTGTCATATATTTAGGCCCAGCACACAGGCAGAGGAGAGAGGTCCCGTAACAGAGAATCTGTCTTCATGTCAGCAGAGAATTAGTCTGCATGTCATAGCAGAGAATCAGGCTTCACGTCAGCCACCACTGCAACAGTCCATTGTCAGATATTTAGGCCCAGCACCCAGGCAGAGGAGAGAGGTCCCGTAAGAGAGAATCTGTCTTCATGTCAGCAGAGAATCAGTCTGCATGTCATAGCAGAGAATCAGGCTTCACGTCAGCCACCACTGCAACAGTCCATTGGCATATATTTAGGCCCAGGCACCCAGGCAGAGGAGAGAGGTCCCGTAACAGAGAATCTGTCTTCATGTCAGCAGAGAATCAGTCTGCATGTCATAGCAGAGAATCAGGCTTCACGTCAGCCACCACTGCAACAGTCCATTGGCATATACTTAGGCCAAGGCACCCAGGCAGAGGAGAGAGGTCCCGTAACAGAGAATCTGTCTTCATGTCAGCAGAGAATCAGTCTGCATGTCATAGCAGAGAATCAGGCTTCATGTCAGCCACCACTGCAACAGTCCATTGGCATATATTTAGGCCCAGCACCCAGGCAGAGGAGAGAGGTCCCGTAACAGAGGATCTGGCTTCATGTCAGCAGAGAATCAGTCTGCATGTCATAGCAGAGAATCAGGCTTCACGTCACCCAACATTGGAACAGTCTATTGGCATATATTTAGGCCCCGGCACCCAGGCAGAGGAGAGGTTCATTCAACTTTGGGTAGCCTCGCAATATAATGGTAAAATGAAAATAAAAATAAGATTGAATGAGGAAGTGCCCTGGAGTACAATAATATATGGTTAAGGGGAGGTAGTTAATGTCTAATCTGCACAAAGGATGGACAGGTCCTGTGGGATCCATGCCTGGTTCATTTTTATGAACGTCAGCTTGTCCACATTGGCTGTAGACAGGCGGCTGCGTTTGTCTGTAATGTCGCCCCCTGCCGTGCTGAATACACGTTCAGACAAAACGCTGGCCGCCGGGCAGGCCAGCACCTCCAAGGCATAAAAGGCTAGCTCTGGCCACGTGGACAAATTAGAGACCCAGAAGTTGAAAGGGGCCGAACCATCAGTCAGTACGTGGAGGGGTGTGCACACGTACTGTTCCACCATGTTAGTGAAATGTTGCCTCCTGCTAACACGTTGCGTATCAGGTGGTGGTGCAGTTAGCTGTGGCGTGTTGACAAAACTTTTCCACATCTCTGCCATGCTAACCCTGCCCTCAGAGGAGCTGGCCGTGACACAGCTGCCTTGGCGACCTCTTGCTCCTCCTCTGCCTTGGCCTTGGGCTTCCACTTGTTCCCCTGTGACATTTGGGAATGCTCTCAGTAGCGCGTCTACCAACGTGCGCTTGTACTCGCGCATCTTCCTGTCACACTCCAGTGCAGGAAGTAAGGTGGGCACATTGTCTTTGTACCGTGGATCCAGCAGGGTGGCAACCCAGTAGTCCGCACACGTTAAAATGTGGGCAACTCTGCTGTTGTTGCGCAGGCACTGCAGCATGTAGTCGCTCATGTGTGCCAGGCTGCCCAGGGGTAAGGACAAGCTGTCCTCTGTGGGAGGCGTATCGTCATCGTCCTGCCTTTCCCCCCAGCCATGCACCAGTGATGGGCCCGAGCTGCGTTGTTTGCCACCCCGCTGTGACCATGCTTCATCCTCATCCTCCTCCACCTCCTCCTCATCCTCGTCCTCCTCGTCCTCCAGTAGTGGGCCCTGGCTGGCCACATTTGTACCTGGCCTCTGCTGTTGCAAAAAACCTCCCTCTGAGTCACTTCGAAGAGACTGGCCTGAAAGTGCTAAAAATGACCCCTCTTCCTCCTCCTCCTCCTCCTGGGCCACCTCCTCTTGCATCATCGCCCTAAGTGTTTTCTCAAGGAGACATAGAAGTGGTATTGTAACGCTGATAACGGCGTCATCGCCACTGGCCATGTTGGTGGAGTACTCGATACAGCGCAACAGGGCACACAGGTCTCGCATGGAGTCATTGGTGGTGAAGTGGTGCTGTTCCGTAGTGCGACTGACCCGTGCGTGCTGCAGCTGAAACTCCACTATGGCCTGCTGCTGCTCGCACAGTCTGTCCAGCATGTGCAAGGTGGAGTTCCACCTGGTGGGCACGTCGCATATGAGGCGGTGAGCGGGAAGGCCGAAGTTACGCTGTAGCGCAGACAGGCGAGCAGCGGCAGGATGTGAACGCCGGAAGCGCGAACAGACGGCCCGCACTTTATGCAGCAGCTCTGACATGTCGGGGTAGTTGTGAATGAACTTCTGCACCACCAAATTCAGCACATGCACCAAGCAAGGGATGTGCGTCAAACCGGCTAGTCCCAGAGCTGCAACGAGATTTCGCCCATTATCACACACCACCAGGCCGGGCTTGAGGCTCACCGGCAGCAACCACTTGTCGGTCTGTTGTTCTATGCCCCGCCACAACTCCTGTGCGGTGTGGGGCCTGTCCCCCAAACATATGAGTTTCAGAATGGCCTGCTGACGTTTACCCCGGGCTGTGCGGAAGTTGGTGGTGAAGGTGTGTGGCTGACTGGATGAGCAGGTGGAAGAAGAGGAGGAGGAAGCCGAGAAGGAGGAGGTGGCAACAGGAGGCAAAGAATGTTGCCCTGCGATCCTTGGCGGCGGAAGGACGTGCGCCAAACAGCTCTCCGCCTGGGGCCCAGCTGCCACTACATTTACCCAGTGTGCAGTTAGGGAGATATAGCGTCCCTGGCCGTGCTTACTGGTCCACGTATCTGTGGTTAGGTGGACCTTGCCACAGATGGCGTTGCGCAGTGCACACTTGATTTTATCGGATACTTGGTTGTGCAGGGAAGGCACGGCTCTCTTGGAGAAGTAGTGCCGGCTAGGAACAACATACTGTGGGACAGCAAGCGACATGAGCTGTTTGAAGCTGTCTGTGTCCACCAGCCTAAATGACAGCATTTCATAGGCCAGTAGTTTAGAGATGCTGGCATTCAGGGCCAGGGATCGAGGGTGGCAGGTTGTGCTAAGGTTCAGAACGTTAATGCCTCGCTTCAGGCTCTGATGGCACAGCGTGCAAACCACTCGGGTCTTGTCGTCAGCACATTGTTTGAAGAAGTGCCATGCCAGGGAACTCCTTGAAGCTGCCTTTGGGGTGCTCGGTCCCAGATGGCGGCGGTCAGTAGCAGGCGGAGTCTCTTGGCGGCGGGTGTTCTGCTTTTGCCCACTGCTCCCTCTTTTGCTACGCTGTTGGCTCGGTCTCACCACTGCCTCTTCCTCCGAACTGTGAAAGTCAGCGGCACGACCTTCATTCCATGTGGGGTCTAGGACCTCATCGTCCCCTGCATCGTCTTCCACCCAGTCTTGATCCCTGACCTCCTGTTCAGTCTGCACACTGCAGAAAGACGCAGCAGTTGGCACCTGTGTTTCGTCATCATCAGAGACATGCTGAGGTGGTATTCCCATGTCCTCATCATCAGGAAACATAAGTGGTTGTGCGTCAGTGCATTCTATGTCTTCCACCGCTGGGGAAGGGCTGGGTGGATGCCCTTGGGAAACCCTGCCAGCGGAGTCTTCAAACAGCATAAGAGACTGCTGCATAACTTGAGGCTCAGACAGTTTCCCTGGTATGCATGGGGGTGATGTGACAGACTGATGGGCTTGGTTTTCAGGCGCCATCTGTGCGCTTTCTGCAGAAGACTGGGTGGGAGATAATGTGAACGTGCTGGATCCACTGTCGGCCACCCAATTGACTAATGCCTGTACCTGCTCAGGCCTTACCATCCTTAGAACGGCATTGGGCCCCACCAAATATCGCTGTAAATTATGGCGGCTACTGGGACCTGAGGTAGTTGGTACACTAGGACGTGTGGCTGTGGCAGAACGGCCACGTCCTCTCCCAGCAGCAGAGGGTCCACTAACACCACCACGACCATGTCCACGTCCGCGTCCTTTACTAGATGTTTTCCTCATTGTTATCGTTCACCACAACAACAAAAATATTATTTGACCCAATGTATTGAATTCAAATTCAGGCCTTTTTTTAAAGACAACTAACACTATCTGGCTATCTATTTAGGTAGCGTATTACACTAATACAGGCACAGCAGTAACGACAGATTTAGCTGACTATAAATTTGAGGCCTATTATTTAGGCGCTGGGTGACAGGTTTAGGTTTACTGACAGAATTAGACTTGGAAATGCACAGTAGCGTGTGTGTGAAGTTATTCAGAATGACCCTATGTGCACCTTGAATATTATATACCCTTTTAGGGATAGATTTAAAGTAGGCCTGATACAGCAGAAACCACTAAATTAGGAAATTGCTAAATTGGGAATTGTATTTCAACCCAGAACAAAAAATGTGTTTTGACGGACACTAAATAACTTGCCCAGCCACAACAGTACAGCAGTAATGACAGATTTAGCAGGATATAAATTTGAGGCCTAGTATTTTGGCGCTGGGTGACAGGTATAGGTTTACTGACAGAATTAGACTTGGAAATGCACAGTAGCGTGTGTGTGAAGTTATTCAGAATGACTCTATGTGCACCTTGAATATTATATACCCTTTTAGGGATAGATTTCAAATAGCTCTGATAGCGCAGAAACCACTAAATGAGGAAATTGCTAAATTGGGAATTGTATTTCAACCCAGAACAAAAAATGTGTTTTGACGGACACTAAATAACTTGCCCAGCCACAACAGTACAGCAGTAACGACAGATTTAGCAGGATATAAATTTGAGGCCTAGTATTTAGGCGCTGGGTGACAGGTATAGGTTTACTGACAGAATTAGACTTGGAAATGCACAGTAGCGTGTGTGTGAAGTTATTCAGAATGACCCTATGTGCACCTTGAATATTATATACCCTTTTAGGGATAGATTTCAAATAGCTCTGATACAGCAGAAACCACTAAATTAGGAAATTGCTAAATTGGGAATTGTATTTCAACCCAGAACAAAAACTGTGCTTTGACGGACACTAAATAACTTGCCCAGCCACAACAGTACAGCGGTAACGACAGATTTAGCTGGATATAAATTTGAGGCCTAGTATTTACGCGCTGGGTGACAGGTATGCGTTTTACGGACAGATTTAGACTGGGATATGCACAGTAGCGTGTGTGTGAAGGTATTGAGAATGACCCTATCAGCACCTTGATTCTGATATACCCTTTTAGGGATGTATTTAAAGTAGGCCTGATACAGCAGAAACCACTAAATGAGGAAATTGCTAAATTGGGAATTGTATTTCAACCCAGAACAAAAAATGTGCTTTGACGGACACTAAATAACTTGCCCAGCCACAGCAGTACAGGAGTAACGACAGATTTAGCAGGATATAAATTTGAGGCCTAGTATTTAGGTGCTGGGTGACAGGTATAGGTTTACTGACAGAATTAGACTTGGAAATGCACAGTAGCGTGTGTGTGAAGTTATTCAGAATGACCCTATGTGCACCTTGAATATTATATACCCTTTTAGGGATAGATTTCAAATAGCTCTGATACAGCAGAAACCACTAAATTATGAAATTGCTAAATTGGGAATTGTATTTCAACCCAGAACAAAAACTGTGCTTTGACGGACACTAAATAACTTGACCAGCCACAGCAGTAACGACAGATTTAGCTGGATATAAATTTGAGGCCTAGTATTTAGGCGCTGGGTGACAGGTATAGGTTTACTGACAGAATTAGACTTGGAAATGCACAGTAGCGTGTGTGTGAAGTTATTCAGAATGACCCTATGTGCACCTTGAATATTATATACCCTTTTAGGGATAGATTTCAAATAGCTCTGATACAGCAGAAACCACTAAATTAGGAAATTGCTAAATTGGGAATTGTATTTCAACCCAGAACAAAAACTGTGCTTTGACGGACACTAAATAACTTGCCCAGCCACAACAGTACAGCGGTAACGACAGATTTAGCTGGATATAAATTTGAGGCCTAGTATTTACGCGCTGGATGACAGGTATGCGTTTTACGGACAGATTTAGACTGGGATATGCACAGTAGCATGTGTGTGAAGGTATTGAGAATGACCCTATCAGCACCTTGATTCTGACCAGGTATAGGTTTACTGACAGAATTAGACTGGGATATGGCCAAAAAATAACCACACTATTGATGGTTAAATGCACTTGGTGTGACAGCTTGACCAACCACACTACTGAGGGTTAAATGCACTTGGTGACAGGTGCAGCTTGCCCCTGATGTAGTATATGGCCAAAAAATAAACAGACTATTGCTGGTTAAATGCACTTGGTGTGACAGCTTCACCCTGATGTAGGATTTAGCCAAAAAACAACCACACTATTGAGGGTTAAATGCACTTGGTGACAGGCGCAGCTTGCTCCCTATGCTGATCAGAGCAGAGTGACGGGCGGCGCTATGTGACTCCAGCTTAAATAGAGGCTGGGTCACATGGTGCTCTGGCCAATCACAGCCATGCCAATAGTAGGCATGGCTGTGATGGCCTCTTGGGGCAAGTAGTATGATGCTTGTTGATTGGCTGCTTTGCAGCCTTTCAAAAAGCGCCAAGAAAGCGACGAACACCGAACCCGAACCCGGGCTTTTACGAAAATGTCCGGGTTCGGGTCCGTGTCACGGACACCCCAAAATTCGGTACGAACCTGAACTATACAGTTCGGGTTCGCTCATCCCTATATTTGATATAAAAATATATTGGCAAAAGTCTCATTTTTTTAATTAGAGTGAGGGTTTCACCATATATTGTCAATTGCATTTACCATTGTGGTGCACCAATCTTTGTAATGTTTTGCAGTATATAAATGTATAAATAAAAAGGAACACAAACTGACCTGAACTGCTGGATAGATTTACTGCTGCAATTGAGTACAGGAAACGAAAACCAGTCCAGGTGATATGCCGACGGTGCTCATCAGTGTGAAGATCCAATATAATGTATAATGTAGAAAAGTACAAAGATTGCAGCACTCACTATCTTCTTCATTATTTCACAATTCAAATTCAAGAAGATAACAAGACAGGGTAAGGGGCAAACAGGCAACAGCCATTTTGTGCAGTGAGAGCTTCCTCAAGTCTACTCAAGCCTGAGGAAGCCCATACTGCACGAAACGGCTGTTGCCTGCTTGCATCTTGCTAGATTTTTTGCTTGGAAAATTTTATATGGTGACTTCTGCAATCTTTGTGCTTTTCTACATTATATAAATGTATTTGAGGACAAATGTTTTTTTTTTTTTTCACAATTAGCTAAAGACCATAAAACCCATAACCTATCGCAAATTGTTCTCCACAACTAGGACATCTACCTTGTCTGCTAGATCGAAAGTGTAAGCTCAGTAGCAAAAAGCTGAAATGGAAAGAAAACATGGACTGAACACTTTGTATGTACCCTTGTATTGTTATTACTGGACATTGTTATCCATATAATAGCATAGCATTTGTGAAACATGGTTGTCCTTAAAAAAGGAGTTGGCGTTTCAACAAGCACAATTTAATTTACAATTTATTTTTAAGTATTATACGAGTAAAGTAGTCTGTAACCTCTACACTGATATGTTCAACTCTTTTGAATCAAGTGAATTGATTTAGAAGGTCTTCATACTTTTTGTTGAATGCTTTAATGTTTTGGTTGTTTACATGGATGAAAATTAAATATTAAAAGAAATGGAAGTTTAGGAATGCTGTGTCTCAATAGGCAAAAATGTAATGCCAAGTCTTATACACGTGACTTTGCTTTTTTCCAAACTGTTCTGATGACGTAGACATAGATTCAACAATAATCTACTCCTGATTCTGTGGTTCTCTTTTGCAGCTTTCTTCTTTAAGTGTTAGAGATGGCAGCAGGGATGGAGATAAAGGTTTACATGGCAGATCAGAGAGTGGAGGGATGGGGAGAAGTGGAGGGAAGATGTTATGGACCTATTTACGGACAATGATTGTGGAAATCTTAAGGGCATTATTCTAGCACTGCCCCAGTATTTACCCTTTAACCCCTGTAGAAGGATGTGGATTTTGCTGCTGGGATGGTCCTGGTGTACTTGGCAGCTGACCTAAAGAAGTCAGAAACACTGTTGAAAACACCAGAGACATAGGGATGGCACAAAACAGTGGGCTCTGGTAGTCAAATAGCTCAGGAACCCATGCAAAGGGCTTATGGGGTGGGCAGGGCTTAGAGAGTGCTGGTCGGCATTGACTGATTCCCACGCATAACAAAACACAAGGTGCATATTAAAATATATAACGACTATATAAACTGACTAGGGTCTCTGCTGCACTGGTCTTTGCTGCACTGAACCGTATTTTTCGCCATATAAGACGCACCGGCCCATAAGAGGCACCTAGGTTTTAGATGAGAACTATAAGAAAAAAATATTTTCCATTACACCTCAGGTCAGACCAGCAATCAGACCGCCAATGTTAATCAGACCTCAGATCAGACCCCCAATGCCTCAGATCAAACCCACAACCTTCAGCCATCTATAGACCCCATGTCAGCCATCAGCCCCTATGCCAGCTAGCCATCAGCCCCAATGTCAGCCAGCCATCAGCCCCCATGTCAGCCAGCCATCAGCCCGCTGTCAGCCAGCCATCAGCCTCCATGTCAGCCAGTCATCAGCCCCCTTGTCAGCCAGCCATCAGCCCCCATGTCAGCCAGCCATCAGCCCCCATGTCAGCCAGCCATCAGCCCTCAAGTCAGCTAGCCATCAGACCCCATGTCAGCCAGCCATCATACCCCATGTCAGTCAGCCAGCCATTAGCCCCCATGTCAGCCAGCCATCAGCCTCCCATGTCAGCCAGCCATCATCCCCCCATGTCAGCCAACCATCAGCCCCCATGTCAGCCAGCCATCAGCCCCCCATGTCAGCCAGCCATCACCCCCCCCATGTCAGCCAGCCATCAGCCCCCCATGTCAGTCATCAACCGCCAATGTTAATCAGACCTCAGATCAGACCCCCAATGCCTCAGATCAAACCCACAACCTTCAGCCATCTATAGACCCCATGTCAGCCATCAGCCCCCATGTCAGCCAGCCATCAGCCCCCATGTCAGACAGCCATCAGCCCGCTGTCAGCCAGCCATCAGCCTCCATGTCAGCCAGTCATCAGCCCCCTTGTCAGCCAGCCATCAGCCCCCATGTCAGACAGCCATCAGCCCCCATGTCAGCCAGCCATCAGCCCTCAAGTCAGCTAGCCATCAGACCCCATGTCAGCCAGCCATCATACCCCATGTCAGCCAGCCATCAGCCCCCATGTCAGCCAGCCATCAGCCTCCCATGTCAGCCAGCCATTATCCCCCCATGTCAGCCAACCATCAGCCCCCATGTCAGCCAGCCATCAGCCCCCCATGTCAGCCAACCATCCCCCCCCATGTCAGCCAGCCATCAGCCCCCCATGTCAGTCATCAACCCCCCATGTCAGTCATCAACCCCCCATGTCAGCCAGCCATCAGCCCCCATGTCAGCCAGCCATCAGACCCCGTGTCAGCCAGCCATCAGACCCCATGTCAGCCAGCCATCAGCCCCCCATGTCAGCCAGAAATCAGTCCCCATGTCAGCCAGCCATCAGCCCCTCATGTCAGCCAGCCATCAGCCCTCATGTCAGCCATCAGCCCTCATGTCAGCCATCAGCATGGGGGGGCATAATTTTATTGACATTCATGCTCTGCTTGTTTGAGAATGTAATGAAGGGGAGGGGCATATTCATTATCACAAAGTATAATAACGCATGAGCTGTGCAGTGGCGGATCCAGAGCCTGTCTCGGGAGGGGCACTTCCAGATTATTTTCTGTCCGACGCACAAAACAATGGTGCTTATAGAACAGACTACACAGTTTAGCGGTATACTGTATATTGTGTGGCACAGTGTAGGCTATATGTGTATAACATAAACATATTTCACATGAAAACTTACAATTACTTGGCTTAGCCCTTGGGGATCTTGGACACCACTTCAACACTTGGCTGGGGGGCTCGAGCAGAGCTGATGTTGTGTTTTTTTTCTTAATGAGAAAGATTTCATAATAAGAATTTGGAGAAGGGGCAGAGGAATAGCAGAGCAGGGAAAGGATGGTGCTGCTACTAGGGGGTCATACCATGTGGGAGTAATAAAGCCCACCATAATGCCCCCCAGTAGAAATAATTCTCCTTATAATGTGACAGTGCAAAAAATACCCCCTTGTAATGCCCCCAGTTGAGCTAATGTCCCCATAGTGCCCCCATAATGTGCCAGTATAAAATTCCTCTATATAGTGCCCCAGTAAATGCCTCCATAGTGCTCCTCTCCCCCCTTCCTCCTAGTGCCCCCCATAATGTACCAGTATAAAATGCCCTAGTAGATGCCCTCAGTGTCCCCCATAATTTGCAAGTATAAAATACCCCTTCTTACTGCCCCCCGTAGATGACCCCATAGTACTCCTCTCCCCCTTCCTCATAGTACCCACCATAATGTGTCCCAGTATAAAATTCTACTATACAGAGCCCCCCATATAAAACACCCCTTCTTTGTGGCCTCAGTAGATGCCCCTATAGTGCCCCCAATAATGTGCCAGTAATAACAGACCCCCATCATGTGGCAGTAATAACATCCCCCCATCATGTGCCAGTAATGACAGCCCCCATTATGTACCAGTAATTACAGCCCCCATTATGTGCCAGTAATGACAGCCCCCATTATGTGCCAGTAATGACAGCCCCACATTATGTGCCAGTAATGGAAGACCCCCATTATGTGTCAGTAATGACAGCCCCCATTATGTGCCAGTAATAACAGCCCCCCCTTGTGCCAGTAATGACAGCCCCCATTATGTGCCAGTAATGACAGCCCCCCATTGTGTGCCAGTAATGACAGACCCCCATTATGTGCCAGTAATGACAGCCCCCCATTATGTGCCAGTAATGACAGCCACCCATTATGTGCCAGTAATGACAGCCCCTCTCCCCATTATGTGCCAGTAGCCAGAGACCCCCATTATGTGCCAGTAGCCAGAGACCCCCATTATGTGCCAGTAGCCAGAGCCCCCCATTATGTGCCAGTAGCCAGAGACCCCATTATGTGCCAGTTGCCAGAGCCCCCCATTATGTGCCAGTAGCCAGAGACCCCCATTATGTGCCAGTAGCCAGAGAACCTCATTATGTGCCAGTAGCCAAAGACCCCCATTATGTGTCAGTAGCCACCAGTATTGTACACAAAAAAAATAAACACTTATACTTACCTCCTTGGCAGTGATGCGATGCAGGCCTCTTCCGGCCTGTGTCCCGCGCTGTACGGCTCAGGCGGCACAATGACGTCATTGCGCTGCCTGATAGGCCTCTGATAGGCCGGTGAGAACCCAGTAGAGGCCTAGGGCACCTCTTGCACTGCAAAAATTATATGAGGCAGAAGAAGGTCCCAGTCCCTCCCATCCTTAGAGACCACTCTTTTTAGCATATTTTTTTATGTTTGATTAAACCTCTCTACCAAGCCATCCATTTGCGAATGATACACGGATGTCCGTAGCTGTTTTATGTGGAGCAACTTACAGAGTTCCCTTATGACCTTGGACATAAACGGGGTCCCTTGGTCAGTCAGAACCTCCTTCGGCAGACCCACTCGAGAAAACATCTCCATTAACTCATTAGCTATGAGTTTGGCTGATGTATGACGCAGTGGCAATGCCTCCGGGTACCGAGTGGCGTAGTCGAGGACAACCAAGATTTGTTGGTGTCCTCTAGCAGACTTCGGTACCAGGCCTATGAGATCCATAGCGATTCGCTCAAACGGGGCGTCGATAATCAAGAGGGGTACCAGGGGACTCCGGAAATGTGGCTGGGGGCTCGTTATCTGGCAGGTTGGGCAAAACTTGCAATATTCTTCTACCTCTCTGAACACACTGGGCCAGTATAACTGCTGTAGAATCCGGTCCTGCGTTTTTTGCATTCCCAGATGACCCCCAAGAACATACTGGTGAGCTAACTCTAACATGAGTTTGCTATAAGACTGGGGCACCACCAACTATTAAATGGATTCACCTCGCAGCTGGTTTACTCGATACAACATCTCTTGACGAACCACAAAACGGGGAAACACGACTTTGCCCCCGGTTGTTGTGGTTCCCCATCTATTATCAATACATTTTCCCAGGCTCGGGATAGGGTTGGGTCCTTATGTTGTGCAGTACCAAAATTATCCCCAGAGACATTGAGGTCAGCTAGCTCTGGACATGGTGGAAAGTCCTCAATGTCTCCTACCTTCACACTTAGTGGGGTTGTCCCCCCCTCTTCCACCGAAGTGGCGATCACCCCTACCGCTGGCCCTTCGGACTCAAGTCTTTCCCCTGAGCCGGGCCACTCTGCTAGGGTCACATCTGTCTCACGGGTATAGATAATTTTTGTGTCCGGCCATAGTGCCGGAAAACCGGGTTAGTCTCTCCCAATTATTAGTTTGTATGGTAATTTTGTGGGGATGGCCACCTCATGAGTACACCTGCTGGCCATCGTTGATATAGAGACCAGGGTGGTGGGATAGTCCTTTAAGTCCCTATGAATGCACAAACCGCTGACCTTTTGGCCAGTATACTCAACAGGCTGCACCAGGGCAGCTCTAGCCATGAACACCAGGCTCCCTGAATCCAGCAGTGCCACGGCCAGAGTGTCCCCCACTTCCACCTGGCACAGGGGGCTATTGTCTACAGTCTCGGAGGAACTGTGGCACACAGCTTCCTGGCATACAATGAGTGTTGGTAGCCATAGTTGGTATCCATGGGTTCATCCCAATGGGGACAGTCAGCCCTTATGTGTCCAGGCTCATGACACCGCCAGCAAACCACCAGGGCTGGGTCTGCAGGGGATACGTCCCGGGCAGGTTTGGCTAGCAACGGCTGCCGGGTCTGGGGTGGAGATTTCCAAGGTTTTATTGGCCCCCTCCAAAAAGAACCCCCCTGTAGATTTCTGGTAGATCTCTAAGACATTACCAGGAGACACCTGGCCGATCCAGTGCTGGAGAGGGTACGGCAAAGCCCTCCAAAACACATCTGCCAACAGACGGTCCAGCATAGTAGTGGGATTCAATATGTCAGAGTGCAGCCATTTCTGCAACCGGTGTAGCAGGTCATAATATTGTGGTCTGCTGGTTCAGCCGAGTTAAATTCTCACTGGTGCACCCGCTGAGCCCGGACCAATACATTCACCCCCAGTCTCGCCAGGATCTCACCTTTTACGGTCAGGTAGTCTGCCGCTTGATCATCTGGGAAATAAAAAAACTCTTGCTGGGGTCTAGACTCCAGGAAAGGAGCGACGACCTCAGGCCACTTGTCTCGGGGTAGTTTCTCCCTCACGGCCACCTTTTCAAACATCACCAGATAGGTCTCGACGTCATCCAAGGGGGATATCTTAGGGATCGCCGCACGGACAGATTTCCGGGCATCGTGGCCTTTCTAGGAAGCTCCCGCCGCTTGCAACCGCCTCCATTTTATCCGAGGAGATGGGTCGTAACCTTGTCGGCTTAATATAGGACATGCACTTGTGCTCAGAAAAAATAAATATATTAATTTTGGCCTTCAGGCCTGCCTCACTGCGTTTGCCTGCATTCTCCACCATTTGTAGGGTTTTAATCGGGTAGACAGGCTAACGGACGCAGTATAGAGGCAATCGCAAAGTCTTTAACTTAAACAGTTTGGTGTTTATTCACACATAAGGAAAAACAAAAATGACCATTCACAGTCTTAGTGTTTGTTCACACCATGCAATGTCCATAGAACAAAATCTTCCTCTGGTTAGCAGTTTTCCACCCGCAGTCTACAGCAGGCTTTAAGGGCCTGTTTCCCGTCATGCAGCTCTCAGCCCTTTAGCATGGCACAATTTAACAGGTCCCAAAACACAGAGACTCCCCAGCTTCTCTGCCAGATGGAGGATAAACCACAACCAGCTGAGATTGCTGGCAGTATTTTTTATATAGGCCAAAAAGACCCGGCCTGGAGCGCGGGGAGCAGCCACCCAGCCAGCACTTTGGCTACTCCCAGTAAGAGCTTGCCCGGATCGGCTTTACAGCCATACTAACAAAAAACTGTGTCAGTCAGCACTAGCTACCGCTGACACTTAAAACTACCGGCTCTTACCTCACCGAGGCCAGGAATCTCAGTGACACATACTTTCCATCAATGACGGCCCCTTGCGCCTTCGTACAATAGTAAATGACCCCAAATACAGGAGGCGGGAGCCATCAACTGATATTGTAATGGCAGCGGGGCCCGGTGCAGTCACTCTATTCTATTACACCGGGCCATGCTCACTGTAGTATTCATATGTAACCTGTAGGCATGGGAGCTTTGTTAAACTATAGAAATCCTCTGAAGCAGTTTCGCAATCCATGTAGTACTCACTCGAAACTCCAGTAGCAGGCAGGCCGAGCGGCAGCGTGACGTCACTTACTACGTCACGCGCCTGCTCTTCCCACTTTATGAATGAAGCAGTCGGAGAAGGTTCGTGACATAGTGAGTGACGTTATGCTGCTGCCCGGACTGCCTGCTACTGGAGTTTCGAGAGAGTACTACGTGGATTGCGATACTACTTCAGAGGATTTCTATAGTTTAAAGGGGTATTCCCATCTTCAGTTTTCATACTTACCTTCCTCCAGCGCGACATCTACTTCCTGGATTCGGCAGTGCTTGAGAAACGTCTTCTCCCGGCCAGGCCGCGAAGACTAAACGCGCACGCCACCGTGCATGCGCCATGGTGACTTATTCCTGGCCTGTATAGTACAGAGTCGGCATGCTTGTTCGCTGCTCTGTACTATACTGGCCAGGAAGAAGTTATTATGGCGCATGTGCGGCGGCGTGCGCGTTCAGGAATCTTCAGTCTTCTGCGCAAGCGTGGCCCGGCGGGATTCGACAGGAGAGGTGGCCGTAACCAGGGGAGACGAAAGACAACAATCAGTTAAGAGGGTACTTATTTCTCAAAAAGAGCGGGAATTGGGTAACAAAATGTATTTAGAAAAATGATCACTGTCAAATCATTAAGAGATTTACCCCTTTAACAAAGCTCCCATGACTACAGATTGCATATGAATACTACAGTGAGCAGGGCCCGGTGTATTAGAATACAGTGACTGCACCGGGCACTGCTGCCATTACAATATCAGCCCCTCCTCCCTTCCCCCTACTCACTGATACATCCCCGGCCTCACTGTGCAGCATCGTGGCCGGCGATGTATCAGTGTTAAATAGCAGCATTTGCCCCATAAGACACACTGCCATTTCCCCCCTCCCCCACTTACGGTATGTGCAGCGCTTAATGCAGAATACAATATTTTTTGTCCATCCAAATAAGTCAAAAAAGATTTTATCGGATATAAGTGCAGTGCTTAATGCTGAATACAAAATGTTTTATCCACCGAAATAATTCAAAAAAGATTTTACCGCATATAAGTGCATCATTTAGTGCTCAATACAAGATTTTTTTCCACCAAAATAATTTTTAAAGATTTTACCGCATACTGTATATATTTATCTTTTTTTACGGAAATACCCCCTCTATACGCTTTCACTAGAACTAACTGCAACAGTGCAGTGTGTATATATTTTTCTTTGTTACTGAAATACGCCCCTATATGCTTTCACCAGAAATAACAGCAGAAGTGAAATGCGTATATATTTTTCTTGTCGCACTGAATAAGATACTAAGATATAAGCCTCTAAGGGCTTTTCAACATAGCACTTGCAGCCCAATAACAAAAAGCTGGAATGACAGAGCTGTCTAATGACTATTTGGATCCCCAAATAATCTGTCCCTGCACTTGTAAATGTCCCTCGCACCTTCTGGTCTCTCCCTGCACTAAGATTCTTTGAAATGATTCCTCCCTATCCTTTCCCTGCACATATAAAAAAAAAAAATTGTCATTTTTTCTCCACAGTGAGGTTTTTCCAATAGCTGTCTCTAGCGCCTTCACACATCTCTCCCAGCACTCTGAACGCTGTAAAATGGCAGAATCTAAAATGGCTGCCGCATTTATAGGGATGTGACATCACAGGGCTAGTGTCACGGAATGTGTACAGGAAACAATGCAAAACAACATGCATAAATGACTCGCTGGATCCAAAAGCTAAGGAACAAAAGGGAGACCCCTGTAGAAGACCTGGCACTTTCCCTGGCTGCTCAGCCTATGCATAGATCCGAATGGTGGAGGTATGCATATCCACGTACCTTGACTATATAAGCCCTGAGCACCCTACAATAGTGAGGGGACACGACCACCGGCTCCCTACACCAGACACGGAGGGAGTCAGGGTCACCTGGGATCCAACAAACAGAAAATAACAGATAACAGTTAACACTTAACTTTGTAGAGGAGAGGAGAACCAGATGGGCATGCACACATACTCCAGGAAGAAATATAAGCCGCCCAGAAAAGCCTTCTGGGGAAGAATTTAAAGGGAAGCAATTAGTCCAACACATGACAGCTGAGAGAGACTAACGAGAGGAGGAGCTGAATACCACAACACAGAAACTCAAGGGGGAGGTTCTGAAAGGCCTCTGTCAGAGCTTCTCAGCTGTCTGGTTGTGACAGTACCCCTCCCTCTACGAGTGGACTCCGGACACTCAGAACCCACCTTCTCAGGATGGGACCTATGGAAAGCCCTGATGAGACGAGAGGCCTTAATGTCCGTCACTGGGACCCACATCCTCTCCTCAGGACCATACCCCTCCCACTGAACAAGGTACTGAAGAGAACCGCGGACAAGACGAGAATCCACAATCCTAGAGACCTGAAATTCAAGATTCCCATCAACCATAATCGGAGGAGGAGGCAAAGGCGAGGGTACAATGGGTTGAACATAAGGTTTCAATAAGGACTTATGAAAAACATTATGGATCTTCCAAGTCTGAGGAAGATCAAGACGGTATGCAACAGGATTGATGACAGACAGGATTTTGTAAGGCCCAATAAACCTAGGACCCAACTTCCAGGAGGGAACCTTCAATTTGATATTCTTGGTAGACAACCACACCAGATCACCAACATTCAGGTCCGGACCAAGCACACGTCTCTTATCAGCCACACGCTTATATCTCTCACTCATGCTCTTTAGATTATCTTGAATCTTTTGCCAAATAGATGACAAAGACGAGGAGAATCTGTCCTCATCAGGTAAACCAGAAGACCCCTCTCCCGAGAAAGTCCCAAACTGTGGATGAAACCCATATGCACCAAAAAATGGTGACTTATCAGAGGACTCCTGACGACGGTTATTTAAAGCAAACTCAGCAAGGGACAAAAAAGAACACCAATCCTCTTGATTCTCCGCCACAAAACAACGCAGATATGTCTCCAGATTCTGATTGACGCGCTCTGTCTGGCCATTCGACTGCGGGTGGAAAGCAGAAGAGAATGACAACCGAACCCCCAAGCGAGAACAGAAAGCCTTCCAGAATCTGGAAACAAACTGCGTGCCCCTATCAGAGACTATGTCTGAAGGAATACCGTGCAATTTGACAATGTGATCAACAAATGCCTGCGCCAGCGTCTTAGCATTGGGCAAACCAGGAAAAGGGATGAAATGCACCATTTTGCTAAAACGGTCCACCACCACCAGAATCACAGTCTTCCCCGAGGAACGAGGCAGGTCCGTTATAAAGTCCATGGACAGATGTGTCCAAGGACGGGAAGGAATGGGTAAGGGAAGGAGAGGACCTGATGGCCGTGAATGAGGGACTTTGGCACGAGCGCAAGTCTCGCAGGCTGCCACAAAACCCTCAACCGACTTACGAAGCGCAGGCCACCAGAATCTCCGAGCGATGAGATCCAGTGTGGCTCTTACCCCCGGGTGCCCAGCAAGGACCGTATCGTGGTGTTCTTTAAAAATCTTGTGTCTTAAAGCGAGAGGCACAAACAACCTCCCAGGAGGACAAAGATCAGGAGCCTCTGACTGGGCTGCCTGCACCTCTGCCTCCAATTCAGGAAAAAGAGCAGAGACCACCACACCTTCAGCCAAAATGGGACCCGGGTCTTCAAAATTCCCGCCTCCCGGAAAACAACGTGACAGGGCATCTGCCTTCACATTCTTAACTCCAGGGCGGAACGTGACAACAAAATTAAACCTAGAAAAGAACAACGACCATCTGGCCTGTCTCGGGTTCAGACGCTTGGCTGACTCCAAGTAGGCCAGATTTTTATGGTCAGTAAATACGGTAATAGGGTGTCTGGCTCCCTCTAGCCAATGGCGCCATTCCTCAAAAGCCAACTTGATGGCCAACAATTCCCTATCTCCCACATCGTAATTTCTCTCTGCGGAGGAGAGTTTCTTCGAGAAAAAGGCACACGGTCGCCATTTGGCAGGAGAGGAACCCTGAGACAAGACCGCACCCACACCCACCTCAGAAGCATCAACCTCAACTATGAAGGGTAACGAAACATCAGGTTGCACCAAGATGGGAGCGGAAGCAAAACTCTCCTTGATATCAGAAAAAGCCTTACGCGCCTCTACTGACCAAGAAGAAAAATCTACCCCCTTTCTGGTCATATCAGTGAGTGGTTTAACAATAGAAGAATAATTCAAAATGAACTTCCTGTAATAATTGGCAAAGCCCAAAAAACGCATCAGCGCCTTTTGATTCTCAGGAAGCTCCCACTCAAGCACAGCGCGGACCTTCTCGGGGTCCATGCGAAAACCAGAAGGGGAGAGAAGAAACCCCAGAAATTGAATTTCTGGAACCGCAAACACACATTTTTCCAGTTTCGCATATAATTTATTCTCCCGCAGGATGAGCAAGACCTGACGTAAATGTTCCTTATGAGTTTTGAAATCGGGAGAAAAAATCAAAATGTCATCCAAATACACCAATACAAATTTTCCCATCAAATGATAAAAAATGCTGTTCACGAAATGCTGAAAAACGGCTGGGGCATTCATCAAACCAAAAGGCATAACCAAATTTTCAAAATGGCCCTCAGGGGTATTGAAGGCCGTCTTCCATTCGTCCCCTTCTCTGACCCTGACCAGGTTGTATGCCCCTCTTAAATCTAATTTGGAAAAGACTTTAGCCCCAACAACCTGGTTAAATAGGTCCGGGATCAGAGGAAGCGGATAAGGGTCACGAATTGTGATATTGTTCAGCTCCCTGAAATCCAGACAAGGTCTTAAAGAACCATCTTTTTTCTTGACAAAGAAAAAACCAGCGGCAACAGGTGACTTCAAGGGTCGTATGTGTCCCTTTCTCAGACTCTCAGAGATATAAGCACGCATAGCGACCCTTTCAGGTTGGGAAAGATTCTATAAACGAGATTTAGGCAGCTTGGCGTCTGGGATGAGATTAATAGGGCAATCGTACTCCCTGTGCGGGGGCAAATCCTGAACTCCACTCTCAGAGAAGACATCCGAAAATTCAGAGAGAAAAGATGGTACAGTCTTAGTAGCAACCTCAGAAACAGATGTCATGAGGCAATTCTCTCTGCAAAAGTCACTCCAACCATTTATTTGCCTCGCTTGCCAATCAATGGTGGGGTTATGCTTAGTGAGCCAGGGCAGCCCCAACACCAGAGGGGTGGGTAAACCGCTAAGGACGAAACATGACACATCCTCAACATGAGCATCACTCACAATTAAACGGATATTGTGAACTATGCCCTTTAATGATTTTTGAGAAAGTGGAGCGGAATCGATAGCAAAAACAGGAATATCCTTTCCCAAAGTGCGCACCTGGAAACCATGAGTTATCGCAAATTGATTATCAATGAGATTGACCGCTGCTCCACTATCCACAAAAATCTCACAAAAAATGTTCTTGCTCTCTAGCGCCACCCTAGCCGGCAGGACAAAACGGGAACTACAAGCAAACGGAAAACCTTCAATTTCCACCTCAACCCTGCCAATAGTAACAGACGGAACATTTTTAAAAGATTTTTTCCTCTTTGTTTCTTTATTATACCCAGAGAACTGCCTGAATCTCCTAGAGGGACAAATATTTGCCAAATGATTAATACCTCCACAACAAAAACAAACCCTCCCATGCGAGCTGAATCTTCTATTGTCAGAAGCAATCAACCCCAGCTGCATGGGCTCCTGCTCAGAAGGGACTGACAGCGACTGAGACCCCTGCGCGCTGAATGGGACCGCTGCACAGTCCTGGGACCGAGTATGACAGGAAGGAGAGATCTCTCCTCTCTCTCTAAGACGCCTGTCAATACGAACGGCCTGAGACATAGCAGAGTCCAAAGAAATAGGCCTTTCATGAAAGGCAAATGCATCTTTCAATCCCTCTGAAAGACCATGGCAAAATTGACTTCGGAGTGCAGCATCATTCCAACCAGTATCAGCTGCCCATCTCCGAAATTCTGAGCAGTATATTTCTGCGGATTGTTTACCCTGGCATAGGAGACGTAGTCTAGACTCCGCCAGAGCAATACGATCCGGATCATCATATATCTGACCCAGGGCTAAAAAGAATTCCTCCACTGAACGGAGGGGCCGTGCCCCCTCCGGCAGCGAAAAGGCCCAGGACTGAGCGTTACCCCTGAGCAGCGATATAATGATCCCCACCCTCCGTTCCTCATCACCAGAAGAATGGGGAAGAAGGCGAAAATGGAGTTTGCAAGCCTCTCTAAAACGCACAAAATTCTCACTACCCCCGGAAAACGTATCCGGGAGCGAGATCTTAGGCTCGGAACAAACTCCATGAACGCCAGCTGAACCGGTCACTTGAAGCTGAGAACAAGTCCTGCGGAGATCAGCTACCTCCAATGAAAGACCCTGAAGGCGTTCAGCCAAAAGTGAAACCGGATCCATGCTTGAGACGGTTATGGCGGCTTATAATGTCACGGAATGTGTACAGGAAACAATGCAAAACAACATGCATAAATGACTCGCTGGATCCAAAAGCTAAGGAACAAAAGGGAGACCCCTGTAGAAGACCTGGCACTTTCCCTGGCTGCTCAGCCTATGCATAGATCCGAATGGTGGAGGTATGCATATCCACGTACCTTGACTATATAAGCCCTGAGCACCCTACAATAGTGAGGGGACACGACCACCGGCTCCCTACACCAGACACGGAGGGAGTCAGGGTCACCTGGGATCCAACAAACAGAAAATAACAGATAACAGTTAACACTTAACTTTGTAGAGGAGAGGAGAACCAGATGGGCATGCACACATACTCCAGGAAGAAATATAAGCCGCCCAGAAAAGCCTTCTGGGGAAGAATTTAAAGGGAAGCAATTAGTCCAACACATGACAGCTGAGAGAGACTAACGAGAGGAGGAGCTGAATACCACAACACAGAAACTCAAGGGGGAGGTTCTGAAAAGCCTCTGTCAGAGCTTCTCAGCTGTCTGGTTGTGACAGCTAGCTGGCTGCTGACTGGCTGCATGCAGGCATGTCAATCTGGGTGATCCCGCCTTCCCAGAGTTCCATGCCCCATCTCTTCGGTCCTCACGAGTGTAGCCCCATTTAAAAAAAAATCACATTTACTGCGAATCAAATTTTTACTGAAATTCTAAATGAATTCCACTTTGTCTGCTTCGATTCGCTCATCTCTAATCTTTAGAAATGATAAAGTGACAGTGACTTTGACTTTGAGTAAATGCATGGCTGATGGTGCCTCTTTAAGAAACTGCACTTGGATTTTTTAATTTAAAAAAAATATATTTAATAGTCCAATAAAATTCCTGGTGCTTATACAAAGACACCTCCCAGGGTCATGTTATCCTCCTTCTTCTTCACGGTTCCTGTCTTCTGATGCCATTTTTAGAAATTCTGATTTGCTTTCAACCTGAATTTTTTTGAAAACTTGGGTTGAATTTAATTCAAACTAAATTAATTTGCTCATCTCTAATAAAGACAATACTTTCATACTCGTGGCAGAGGATTCGCGGCAATCCGGACGCAAACTGATGGCATTTGTCAGACGGATCCGGATGCGGATCCATCTGACAAATGCATTGCAATACCGGATCCGTCTCTCCGGCGTCATCCAGAAAAATGGATCCGGTATTAATATTTTTTTTTGCATTTCTAAAGGTCTGCGCAGACCGAAAAGCCAGATCCGTTTTGCCAGAACACTTAAGGCCGGATCCGGCACTAATACACTTCAATGTAAATGAATGCCGGATCCGGCATTCCGGCAAGTGTTTAGTATTTTTGTCCGGAGATAAAACTGCAGCATGCTGCGGTAGTTTCTCCATTCAAAAAACGTAAAAGGGACTGAACTGATGCATCCTGAACGGAATGCTCTCCATTTAGAATGCATTAGGATAAAACTGATTAGTTTTTTTCTGGTATTGAGCTCCTGTGACGGAACTCAATGCCGGAAAACAAAAAACGCTAGTGTGATAGTACCCTTAAATACGTAAGTATCATCTGTCAATAATTTTTTCACGTATTGTTGGGGTAATGTTTTTCTACGGATGTATTTATTGTATGAAATCGAAATAAAAAATAAATAAATAAAAAATACGTAAGTAGTCTGAAACATTTCAAAATCTCAGGCAAGCCCTTCAATAGCCTAAAGGTAAAAGATTGAGTTATACTCACCCATACTCCTGCCACTTCTCGAAAATTCCAGCATTGATGTGCGGACACATGGCCATTGCCGACATTCACTATCCTCCAGGGATTAATGGCGAGGACAATGATTGGCTGCAGTGGTAACATGTTGTAGACCTGCAAATCATTGTGCACATAACAGTGTAAGGCCGAATGCACACAGCCGCGTTCCACGGCCTTGAGCGGTCCGTGTTATCCCGACCTGGCATCCTACTGAGAGCAGGAGCGCACGGTGTCATTGGTTTCTATGACGCAGTGCACTTCACGCCGCCGCTGCACTACAGTAATACACTCGTATAGATCATCCCAGTGTATTACTGTAGTGCAGCGGCGGCATGAAGCGCACGCCGTCATAGCAACCAATGACGCCGTTCGCTCCTGTTCTCAGCAGGATGCCAGGTCGGGATACCACGGACCGCGTGCATTCGGCCTTACTGACATACAGGCATGCAGCATGTTACTGCTGCAGCCTCAGATGGGAGATCGCTGCTGAAACAAGTTGCCTGTTATACTATTTTATCTACTTATTTATTTTAATAAAGTATTTTATAAAATGTTTCCAGTGCAGTGTGCTGTGTATCCTGGTTTTTGAATGGCCTCTGCTTTGATTCTGTTTCCATCCTCCAGTAGATGTGTCCAGCTGGAAGGCGCAGCAGCCTGGTCCTCCTGTACCCTAAGAGGAACTTTGCTTTGTTCTGGTGTTGTGCCTGGGTACCTCCAGTAAGGGGTTTATCATTATAGAGTCCGATCATTCGACACCAGAGGTATTTCACTAGTGAGCTCCCCTGTTTGTCCTTTCTCTTTTATAAGATGAAAGCCGTAATGAAAAAAAAATAATCATATTTTTTTTTACTTCCCTTCCCTTAAAAACTAAAAAAGCAATCAAAAAGTCATACACGCTCTAAAATGGTATCAATTAAAAACAAATCAAAAATAAATCCTCCCACACATCTGTAGACATTACTATTTAAAAGAATATGGCAATGAAAAAAATAAAAAAATAAAAAATTAGTATTACAACACAAGAAAAAATAAAAAGTAGTATTGTTATAGTAGTACTGGCCCAGAGAATGATAAGAGGTCAGTTTTACTACATAGGAAACGCTCTACAACAAAACCCAAAAAACTGCATCAGAACTGCATTTTTTTTCCAATTCCACCCCATTTTCCAGCTTCCCAGTACATTATATACAATATGAAATGGTGCCAGTAGAAAGTACAGCTTGTCCCACAATAAACAGCCCTCATACAGCTGTGCAAATAGAAAAATAGAAACAAATTATGGCTCTGGGAAGGCAGGGAGTAAAAAATAATGCAAAAACTGGAAATCATAGGCAACTCGGAGTCTGCTGCCACCAATCATTGCTGCACTGGTAAAGTGCTTTAATGTGTGACGGAGCGAGCCTGGGGAGGTATTCGGTACAGTCTACATCTCGTATTCTCACCTTGCCATTAACTATACAGAGACGTAATGAACAGGTTTGATCTTGACTTTGTACAAATTACATCAACCATACCACTGTAACATTACCATAGACTACATTATGGGTTTTCATATCTGACTTGCTCTTTCATAGGATATCAATAACATATGGCCATGCTTTGCTATTTATTTATGCCATATATAGAACTGAAACATAGTTAACACTGGCTTTGCATCCTCCGCTTTGATACATTTGTTACATTTCAAGATAAATAAGTAATCAGCCATCTCCTTAATAGACAATTTGTCGATGCACTGGTATTCCATATTAGTCTAATAAGTGCAGACGTCCGCTTGTATAATTCCCCAGTATCTCCTGAAATCAATGCTCACCCTGAACTAAAAGCCTGCATGCTACTTGTGTCATGCATAATGATGGATAAATTAGTACAACTGGTGCCAGAGATGTGGAAGAGCACTGTCTATGAAAGCTTATTGATTCACATCTCTCATGCAAATTCTGACTAATTAAAATGCTTTGTGCTATTTTCAGTCGATGCGAAAACTTTTTTTTTTTTTCAACTCATTTTACGGTATGTCAACTTATATTTTTAAGGGCAATCTGTCAGCAGCGACCTCCCTATCCAACTGTTGTTTTCTCTTTGGTTGATCCAAGGCTGTGTTTCCAAATGATGATACTTTTTATTAATATGCTAATTATGCCTTTGGTGCAATGCTGGCATCACCATCATTCTTGTTGCACCCAAGATCCACTCCTTTCTGTGGTAAGCCCCTTCTTTGCTACTTTGATTGATAGGGCAAGGCAGTGGCAAGCCAGCACGAGAGGGGCTTGTCACAGAAATGAGTGGAGCTTTGGTGTAACAGGTGATGCACCAAAGGTCTAATTTGCATATTAAGAAAAAGTAACATAACTCGGGAATATAGATGAGCAAAACAGTCGAAATTAGTTTTGGGTCCGATTTGCCAAATTTTTAAAAAAGTTTGGTTTGGACCTGAAATTGGTTTTGGCCAAACCAAAGTTGCTCCAATTGCCCTGAAAGTTGGTGATATAACCCCCTCTAGCCTCCTAGGATTTGTTTTTCCCTCCCCAAGCTCTGGAACGCAATGACAGCAATAGTAACTTACATACAGAGAAAATTTGACAGTGTTAACAAACAGCGTGTTTAAAAACGTACCAACCAGGACAGATGATGTTTATGCACCCACGGTGTTTGGGGGAACGTGATGGTTGGCAAGTGGCAAAAGTGGCATGATGCAGGCCACAGCAGCCGTACACAACGTGATGGTTGACAAGTGGCATTAGTCATACAGTACGTGATGTTAGTTAGGTAGCAAGACAGCAACAGTGGCAAGAGGATGGGGCCCCGGCAGCAAGGTGAATTCATCGCAATCAGCTTGAGCTGTGACAACATATCAGGATTGATTCAGTAATGACGTATGTATGCTACTTAAAGGGCTTCTGTCACCCCACTAAACTGTTTTTTTGTGTACTTATAATCCCTATCCTGCGATTTATCCATACATAATGTGATTAATCATTTTGGTTCAGTAGATTTTGCTAAAAACGTACTTTTATAATATGTAAATTACCTGTCTACCAGCAAGTAGGGCGGCTACTTGCTGATAGCAGCCGCATCCTCCTCTCATAATGACGCCCCCTCCGCATGTTGATTGACAGGGCCAGGGAACGGGATCGTTCTCTGCTGGCCCTGTTTGCATTCAAAATCTGGCGCCTGCGCCGTACCTGTCTTCAATCGGCGCAGGCACACTGAGAGGCGGACGCTCGCTTGGCCGCTCCATCCTCAATGCGCCTGCGCCGAGTGTAGATGTGACGTCATTGGCGCAGGCGCATTGAGGATGGAGCGGCCGAGCGAGTGTTGACCTCTAAGTGCGCCTGCGCCGATTAAAGACAGGTACGGTGCAGGCGCCAGATTTTGAATGCAAACAGGGCCAGCAGATAATGATCCCGTTCGCTGGCCCTGTCAATCAACATGCGGAGGGGGCGTCATTATGATAGGAGGATGCGGCTGCTACCAGCAAGTAGCCGCCCTACTTGCTGGTAGACAGGTAATTTACATATGATAAAAGTACGTTTTTAGCAAAATCTACTGAACCAAAATGATTAATCACATTATGTATGGATAAATTGCAGGATAGGGATTATAAGTACACAAAAAAAAAAAAGTTTAGTGGGGTTTAATGAAATTGACCTCACAGCCCGACATTTTTTATAATTTTTTTTAACCATGTGGAAATTGTATACATGTAAATGGAAGATTGAGACATTAGTGTTAGTGGCATGAGGCAGGCCATAGCAGCCACACAGCACGTGATGGTAGGCAGACAGACAGCAACAGTGGCAAGATGGGGCACCGCCAGCAAAACAGGGTCTATTCATCTGGAATCAGCCTGGGCTTTGAGAAAATGTTGGTAATGATGCAGTAATCACGTATGTATGCTGCTTAAAGAAATTTAACACCCCCAAATTTTTTACATTTCAACCGTGTGGAAACTGAATTCACGTAAACTGACGATTGAGAGGCATTCATTAATAGAGAAGCATGATACAGGCCACAGCAAAGTCTATTCATTGGAATCAGCCTGGGCTGTGATAAAATGTCAGTATTGACACGGTAATCACGTACATATGCTGCTAATGGAATTGAATTCCCGCCAAAAACAATAAAAAATTCAACCATGTGGAAAGTGAACACACGTGAACAGATGATTTAGACATTAGTGGCCTAATGCAGACTGCAGCATGCAACCGTGCAGAATGTGATGGTAGGCAGAAAGCAACAGTGGCAAAATTGGGCTAGGGCTGTGCAAAAATGTCAGTATTAATGCAGTAATAGGCCTCATGCACACGACAGTGTTTTTTCAACGTACATTTATGCTGCTTAAAGAAATGTGACCCCTCTATCTCGTATGGAAACTGAATAAACGTAACTGGATGATTGAGGCATTAGGCTGCAGCATAAGCCATACAGAACATGATGGTAGGCTTGAGCGAATCAAGCTTTGGATCATAGATCCAATGTTAATTCGTTTAAAATCTTAGTTTGTAATGCCGTTCCCTTACAGCATTAAAAATGTCAGTGGCATCTACAGATCCCGAAGCAGACATGGCTTTCGTCTCTATGAGACTGTGGGATATAATGGTGGGTTCCTGGGCCCCCTTTCCCTGTTCTTCCCCGATTGGCACTGTCACTGCCCCCAACGACAATACCGAGGCTACGAGCGCCTCTACTACCACCACTTCTTAGGAAATAGGAATAGGAGGACTCCTCTGAAAGCTGTCTTTGGGGGCTGCAAAGAGGAGGAGCAGGAGGAACACTGTGACTCCTGGCTCCATGGCACAGTATCAGGTTCTGAAATCACCTCCACGTCATCCTGCTGTGACTGAGAGTGCGCCATCCAATACACTGTCTCATCCTCTTTCTCCTCAACTATAATGTTGCACATTTCCAAAGCAAAAAGGGACAACTCTGACCTACTACTTCTACTACTACTACTACTACTTCTAGCCGACTAGTTGGTGCTGCTACTACTCAAAATTTTGGCATTGGGTCTTTCGTTTGGAACCCTTTTATAGCCTGGACATTTTTGGGCCTCTCAGATAATGTTGTGAACTATCCTGTGTATTTGTGTACTAATAATGTATGTATGCTGCTAGTTTGAATATAATCAAAGACCCCCCCCCCCCCCCCAAAAAAAAAAAAAAAAAAATCTAAAAATGTGTGAATATAGAGAAAATTATTTAGGGCTAAATTCGTTATCCCTCACATATACTTTTGTGTGCTGGCCTGTGTATTGGTGTTGATCACCTACAGTACAGACCAAAAGTTTGGACACACCTTCTCATTTAAAGAGTTTTCTTTATTTTCATGACTATGAAAATTGTAGATTCACACTGAAGGCATCAAAACTATGAATTAACACATGTGGAATTATATACATAACAAAAAAGTGTGAAACAACTGAAAATATGTCATATTCTAGGTTCTCCAAAGTAGCCACCTTTTGCTTTGATTACTGCTTTGCACACTCTTGGCATTCTCTTGATGAGCATTTAAGAGGTAGTCACCTGAAATGGTTTTCACTTCACAGGTGTGCCCTGTCAGGTTTAATAAGTGGGATTTCTTGCCTTATAAATGGGGTTGGGACCATCAGTTGCGTTGAGGAGAAGGCAGGTGGATACACAGCTGATACTCCTACTGAATAGACTGTTAGAATTTGTATTATGGCAAGAAAAAAGCAGCTAAGTAAAGAAAAACGAGTGGCCATCATTACTTTAAGAAATTAAGGTGAGTCAGTCCGAAAAATTGGGAAAACTTTGAACATGTCCCCAAGTGCAGTCACAAAAACCATCAAGCGCTACAAAGAAACTGGCTCACATGCGGACCACCCCAGGAAAGGAAGACCAAGAGTCACCTCTGCTGCGGAGGATAAGTTCATCCGAGTCACCAGCCTCAGAAATCGCAGGTTAACAGCAGCTCAGATTAGAGACCAGGTCAATGCCACACAGAGTTCTAGCAGCAGACACATCTCTAGAACAACTGTTAAGAGGAGACTGTGTGAATCAGGCCTTCATGGTAGAATATCTGATAGGAAACCACTGCTAAGGACAGGCAACAAGCAGAAGAGACTTGTTTGGGCTAAAGAACACAAGGAATGGACATTAGACCAGTGGAAATCTGTGCTTTGGTCTGATGAGTCCAAATTTGAGATCTTTGGTTCCAACCACTGTGTCTTTGTGCGACGCAGAAAAGGTGAACGGATGGACTCTACATGCCTGGTTCCCACCGTGAAGCATGGAGGAGGAGGTGTGATGGTGTGGGGGTGCTTTGCTGGTGACACTGTTGGGGATTTATTCAGAATTGAAGGCATAGTGAACCAGCATGGCTACCACAGCATCTTGCAGCGGCATGCTATTCCATCCGATTTGCGTTTAGTTGGACCATAATTTATTTTTCAACAGGACAATGACCCCAAACACACCTCCAGGCTGTGTAAGGGCTATTTGACCATGAAGGAGAGTGATGGTGTGCTGCACCAGATGACCTGGCCTCCACAGTCAGCGGACCTGAACCCAATTGAGCTGGACCGCAGAGTGAAGGCAAAAGTACCAACAAGTGCTAAGCATCTCTGGGAACTCCTTCAAGACTGTTGGAAGACCATTTCAGGTGACTACCTCTTGAAGCTTATCAAGAGAATGCCAAGAGTGTGCAAAGCAGTAATCAAAGCAAAAGGTGGCTACTTTGAAGAACCTAGAATATGACATATTTTCAGTTGTTTCACACTTGTTTGTTATGTATATAATTCCACATGTGATAATTCATAGTTTTGATGCCTTCAGTGTGAATCTACAATTTTCATAGTCATGAAAATAAAGAAAACTCTTTGAATGAGAAGGTGTGTCCAAACTTTTGGTTTGTACTGTATATGCTGGTTTAATCAAATTGAACAAGTGCCAAAAACAAACATTTGAATTCCAACCGTGTGGAAGTAGAATTCACGGAAAAGGACAGTAGTGTTGATCGCGAATACTCTAATCGCAAATTTTTAGCGTGAATATCGGCACTGAGAATTTGCGAAGATGTAGAATATTGTGCTATATATTCGTAATCGCGAATATTCTAGATTATTTTTTTTCATCAGTAACCTCCCTTCTTGCTTGTGGGCCAATGAGAAGGCTGCAATATCTTTGTCAGAGCTTAGCAACATCTCTAGCAAACAATAGGAAAGTTGCCTACCCCTTACTATACTGTATAAGTAACTCCCCAGCAGCCATTTTCTGCTGTTTTTTTGCAGTTCTGAGAGAGAGAGCAGTGACATTGCTGAGCTCTGTGCTTTCATCTGGATCCTATTCCTTATCCAATTACATTAGATAGTTAGTTAGCTGATATATATATAATACAGATAGTTAGTGGGAGATAGTCAGTGTAGGTTAGATA
The DNA here is from genome assembly GCF_014858855.1 of Bufo gargarizans. NCBI lineage: Eukaryota > Metazoa > Chordata > Amphibia > Anura > Bufonidae > Bufo > Bufo gargarizans. Next base: position 55,128,270 of record NC_058088.1, read on the forward strand.
GTGATATAGTGTAGCTGATAGGTTCCAGTGCAGGGTGCTAGGTAGTGTGATAGGAATTACTGTTTCTCAGCTATCCATACATACATGCTACAGACATATCGCTGTGATGTCACAACAATACTTAGTGCACCAATCAGTAATATCTACTTAGACCTGATAAAATGTGAAATTGCATGTATTGTGCAAAAAATATACGCTTTATTAATGCCGATTTGCGCAATCACAAAAATAATGACTGGAGATCACGAATTCTAGAATTCTCAAATTTATTGTGAATGTTATGCAAAAAGTTTGTGAAATATCGCAAAAAGAATATTGCCTATGCCGCTCAACACTAACGGATAATTGAAGTCTGACGCTCAATTTCTCGTTATCATTCACAGGTAGATTGCTGCCTTATCCTGTGTCTTTAAGTAATAATCTATATACGCTGGTTTAAATACATTTAAAAATCCTGCAACCATGTGGAAACTGAATATAAGTAAATAGACAATTGACACTCAATTTCAACTTAACACCCACAGATGTATTGCAGCCACACCACTGGTATGGCTGCATTATTTGCATATATATGCAGCTTAATTAAATGAAACTGAATATACGTAAACGGATGATTGAGGTTTTACGCTCAATTTCACATTAACACACACAGGTAGATTGCTGCTATACCTTGTTTCTTGTAGTAATAACATATACAGTATAAGTTGGCTTAATTAAATTTAACAATGACAAAAAATATAGAATCTCCAACCATGTGAAAACTGAATATACGTAAACAGACATTGAAGCTTGACGCTCAATTTCAACTTAGCACACACAGCTAGATTGTTATTGCAGACACAGTGAGCCACAGGTCCTGTCTCCTCTTTCTCTGACTGTCAGCTGCCCTGCTTCTCTCTATTGTACACAACATACACAATTCTTCTTTGAATACTAGCCTTCACTCTCCCTGGAAATAAGCTTGATTGATTTCTGAGTATCCTTGATTCCTTAAGATCGTTTTCCTGGCAGACACTTTTAAACACAACCCTCATTCACAACCCATGAATGGCATTCTGCTTGTTCTGCTCTGACACCTCCCTGCCTGCCGCATCACTGATAAGTTCACCCAGGCTGTCTGTCAGCCTGGGAGCCTATCAGGTCAAGCTTTCCTCCCTACTTCCTCTCAGGGTCATGTGAGAACCCTTCTTCTTTCTCCCTAGTGCTTTTTTTCCAGCCAACATGTGCCCTCAGTGGTCATTACATGCCATTTTAGTTTATATGTCCAAAACTAATCCGGTAAGATTCAAGTTTGGCTGCCATCCGACAAACTCGGATCGAACTTGGTTAGGTTGAAACTGGTTTTCCTTACTTGGGAACAGCGCCTCAAGTCAACAAAAGAAAAACAGTGTTTTAATTGGGTGAATCACAGCTATGTGTGTATGATAGGGAGGTCACTGGTAACAGATTCCCTTTAAGACTTTCTTATGATGACACACATTATAATAGTTCTGACACTGCTCCTTGGGGATAATTTCAATCTTCAGAAATATATTGGCAAAGTAAGTGAATACAAACTACTGGATACTAATAGAACCCACTTAGCATTGCAGCACTACCATGATGGTCCATTTTGTTTCGGTTTATGTTGCCTTTTTTGGGCAGAATAGTGTAGTCTACTGCACCATTCTTCAATGAATACAGTTCAATGTGGATTCTGGTTTACAATGTTCCTAAATGAGAATCAAAATGAGAATCAACTAAAATAAACATCATTTTAACATGCAAAATGATGGTTATAGACGGTGTTAACAGAGCCAAGAGCTGCTGCAGACACTTGTCACCAGGGAGAACAAAAGGATTAGAGTTAAGATTGCATCCCTTGTTTGCCACATGCTCTGCTATCTCTGGAAGGCATTGGCAGCACTCCACTCATCCTCCTGTCGGGTCTTCCCTAACTACAGCCGGTTCCTGACAGCTGGTTGGCCTGACACCTCAGTGCTCCGTGCAGGTGTTATTGACCTCTTTTAAGAACACAGGGACTGCTCCAGGAGGTAGAGGCCTGGTGGCTCACTTGCAGTGAAGTGCAGATCCCTGTATAGGAATTAAAGGGTGAAAACCAGTAGATTGCCAGGATAACGCCCTTAGGATTAGCCCAAAGTCAAACAGGCTGGTTGATGCACTAGTTCAGCACCCAGTGCCTATATCACTAAGGTAGAATTAAAATTAAAAATGCATCTTACATTACTTTATTGGAAGTATTATATCTTGTCCTATTGTAGTCTATTATTATACCAAGTGTATAATGTATCAGATTTTTACATCAGTGAACAATTTACAGCAATTTCTCTATAGGTAGATGTGAAAATGAATACATACAAATATTAATTTTCATTTTCCTGGTGAAATAAATAAATGCTAAGAAAAAAATCAAAGCAAGTGATAGATGTTGCTGATGTAAAATGCATTGTTCTGGTAAATGAGGGAAGTGTGTGCAGTTGGGACTAACAACAATTCATCATGTGATTGGCACTTATTGTAGGGATTTTTGCAGAATAAAGAGTTTGCTTTATTGCTTTATGGATTTTTCTTCCCCCAGTGCACTTCACTTCAATATCACCTTCTGATGAATAGTCATCCATGTTTTACTAGCTATTAGTACCCATACAGTACAAAGACAATTTTCTCAAGATTTTAATACCTAGTCCTGGTGACAAGGATTCTTTTCCCCTATGCAGTTGTACAATAAGAAGTGAATCTGTCATCTTTTATGGGTACATTGATTTGTTAGTGTTTATTCTTTGGAGACAGGGTAAGAATCCAAACCTTTGTCTACATTTTATGTCAATGGTTGTGTGTTAGGTGGCCAAAAAAAGATCAAGAATAGAAATGGTCCAGTGCTATGACTTTGTGACTGTCTTCATTGAAGAGGTTGAAAATAATGTTTTTAAGAGAGATTTTATTAAAGTGACTGTCAATTTAATAATATTATCTCAGGGCTTATTGCTAGAGTTGAGCAAATCAAATCCAACAAAGTGGAATTCTATCAAAATTTCAGGATAAATTTGATTCGCCTCAATGCCGAATTTCCTTGTGCTTCGTGGTAGAGGATCGATTTAACCTGATGTCATCTCGGGCTGCGCCAGATTTCACGCCAGATCCACAAGCAAGATTGCGGCGGCCGGCCTGTCGTGAGCAAATGGAGGCAGTAAGTATGATTTATTTATTTTTCTGTTAATTTTACACTGTTTTTACTCTCAGATGCAGTGATTATTAGAGATGAGTGAATTGAAGTTGACGAAGTGGAATTCGATACAAATTTCCAGAAAAATTAGATTTGTCCTGAAGTCAAATTTCCTCGTGATTCGTGGTAACAAATCATTTTTTTTCTAAAATGGCTGCTGCACATGTTACAAAATGAAAGCAAGAAGCCCAGGAATGAGGGAGCACCCACAATGCCATGCAGACAGCCAATCAGCAGATACCCAGCCCCTGTGAATTCACAGCCCTATAAAAAGTCTCCTCCTGCCCAGTCTCCACCATTTTACAGTGAACTTAGTGCAGGGAGAGAAGTTACAAGCACTAGGGACAGTAATTAGGAAAGACTTTATAAAAGAAATAATAATAATAGCTACTGAGCAGTTTAGGGAAAGATTATTCATAGTGTAGTGTTCTGTCCCCAGATGAAGATCCAGTTGTTTCGGTCTGTTTAGCAATTGACATTGCATTTAACTGTGTTGTAATTCATTTGTATTACATTGTATGGTAACAGCACCATCTATTGACGAGTTTAGGTATTTCATCCAGCCTGTTTTTCTCTATGCATTATGGGAATCCCAGAGCATTGTGGGTAGTTCCTGGTTCTTGCTAGTCTTGTGCTGGTACAGCAAGCAGCCACCATCTTATGTCTCAGGAGCCATACACTCTCACTGGTTTTCCTGTCACATCATCACTTATTCAGCCTGTTTTTGAGCATAGTCGGTAAGAGCACTATGTGTCATTTAATGCAGTTTATTATGTTTATTGTATCTGATAGCTCACTATCATTGTATTATCTCATGTACTGAATGTATAGCAGATTATTCTGTGTCTTATGCCATGTACCATGTATACTTATGTTCTAAAATACTACTGTTTTATTCTTTAGTTTCACCTTTCCTGTCAGTCTACGAGCAATAAAGAGAACCTTAAAGCTGATCAGTCTCTTTTTCTCAGAGGACAGAAGGTTTAGCTACATGTCAAATTACACACCGTGCTAATGTGTATGAGGGAATGTAGGGAAAGGATAGGGAGGCATCATCTACACTATAGGGAGAGAGCAGGGACAATAGGAGAGTGTACAGCCTGGGTAACAAGAGCAATTCCTTGCTGTACTTATTTTGGTTACTAAAAGTGATCTATTACTACAGATTTTACGTTTTTTAAAGAGTAATTGCTGTAATCCTAGCATCTGTAATTGGGTTGAAAGTGAGGTCTGATACAACCAGTTTTGGGGTGTCTTACTTTAAAATATATAAAAGTACTTCCATTCATCCCTGCTTTGGGGTGAATTTGCAGTCTGATACAACCAGTTTTGAGGTGTGTTTATTTCATATATAATAGTATATAGCGTGTAACAGAACAGGTTCTGTAGATATCTATTGGTGTTGAGCGTGAATATTCGAAAAGCAAATTTTTTCGCGAATATCTGCACTTCGAGAATTCGCGAATATTTAGAATATGGTGCTATATATTCGTAATGCCAATTTTTTTATATTTTTTTAACACAGTACATATCAGGTGATCAGCCCTTCCTTTTCTAGCTTGTGGACCAAGTGATATAGCCTCTGCCGCTCATCACTAATATTTATGTGAAATCAGCTGACAACGGTGTAAAAGGAGTGCGCTTCTTCTTGACGCGAACATTCACCTGTAAGGCTGAGTTCACACTTGAGTTATTTGGTCGGTTTTGGCCCTGTACCTGCCCAAATAAGTGAAGTGTGCAGTGATTCTAAGAGCGACGCCTGTCATCTGCATGTCATACTGACTCACAGTATTATTTCACTACCACAGCAGACTCCCTATGTGTGTTACTGCAAGGCACAGTGTTCTACATCACTATACAGGCTCTCTGCAGCCAGAAACTAGCAGTTATTTTTATGCGATTCGCCACAAATTAATTTGTATCTAATCAAATATTTTTGGGAAATTTGGTGAATCGTTCTAATCCAATTTTTTTTAAAATTTGTTCATCTCTAGCGATTATGTAGGAACGCGGCATATGAGGGGGTACAATGATGGGGAGCGGCGCTATGGCTCCTCCCTGTCTTTGCACCCTATAATTATAAAAAAAGTGTCAATTTTTTTTTGCAAAATTCGGCAAAGCATCCAATAGAATTTTGAAGAAATTTGCTCATCTCTACTCATTATTTAACCTCAGCCGTTACCTCTTCTCCTGTAGGAGGAGAATAGGTAAGGGTTGTACACACAAATGCTATTTAAATACTATAGATACCATCATAACTTTTTCGACCATTTGTCTTCTGCATCCTGCATGTTTACACACATATTGCAGGCTGCTCAGTCCCATTTAGAGTGAAATCCATAGATGAATCCTCTGACAGGTCACCCTGTACCCTTTATCTATATTCTAAGCTGAGTCTAAGCCGACATATTTTTTTTTTTTAAAAGGTTTCATTTGAATTCTTGAAAGTAAATAACATGAAATTGTGTAGAAATCTGAGTCTCACTTCCTTCTAGGATTCACCTATCCCTTATTTGAACTTGATGGACTTATGTCTATTTTCAACCGTATTAACTAGGATATTTTTCGCCCTATAAGACGCACCTCTGTTTATTAAAATTCAAGGAAAGGATTACTTTGTAACAATTAACTCAATTACCTATTAAATCAATGTTTAAACTTCCTATAATCCCATTGGTTAGGCTATATTAAGCTAATTATCAACCTTAATTCTACCTTTATTATTTTATTCTATTAGCTTTAAATAAATCTCATTATATTTTTTTTCTATGTACACATTTGCTTTGTTAACCATTCTATACCTTTATAATCTTTTCTCACTTATTATCATAGCTTCTCCCTATACTTATTATGCAATCTATCATCCATAATTTTTTTTAATAGTTATGGTATATATTTTGCATATATTAAAACACAATTTTTCTCAGCAATGCGGATATATATGAACAAGGGACCAACACAGATGCCTTCAGCTGACGAGCGCACATGTAACAGGTCAGCGAGTGTAATAGGTACAAATCTGCTAACAGATGCCCTTTAAAGGAAATAAGTCAACAGAAATGTACCCTTTGTACAAATATTGTTAAATATTGTGATTTTTGTATATTTATATATATTTTTTTTTAATCATGCAGTTTTTGCACTGGCCACTGGGTCTAAGATTAATCACTCTCCTTGTTTTGTAGCTATCATTTCTCAGCAGTTTCATAATCATCACAGAAGTAATACCACCTTTCAAAATTGGTGATGTTACAGATTATCTACTCCCGCTTCCTGCACAGTGGCTTCAACAGTACACAGATTACAGAGAATGCCTGAAAAACCTGATCATAAAAGTCATTGAGTACCATCCAGTCCACTGTGTCTATGGTTATAAAGATATTAGTTTTAAAGACCACTCAGGAGACCAGTGCTGAAGGCTACAATCTGACAAATTTCACTATGACTGGACTCAACATCCTGCAGTGTGTGAGAAGAAATGCAGGCTGCAGATTTTTTTTTAGAAAAAAGAATACAAAAATGATTTCTAGTGATTTTATTTATTTTGATGAATTTACACAATAGTAAAATCTCAATTACTTGGCATTGATTACCCTATGGCAGAGCTCAATGGACCTTAATAGACCTTAATGGACATATCCCATCAGTAAACAAACATGACTCCATACTTCTATGACGTTCGCAACACAACCTAATTTAAGAAGGAATAAATCCCAAATGTGTCTTTCAATCAACTTTCTATAGTTATCTATTAAACCGTATGAATACTACATAAGATTCAATAAAATACAAAAGGTAAAAATCTGGAACTTTAGAATAGCTAAATTCCAACTACTATGGGAAGAGCTCAGTCTTATACACTCACCTAAAGAATTATTAGAGAGGGAAAATCCAGAGGGGAAACAAACCAGGCTGGTGCAGTGAGCTGCATTTATATTTATTTATATAAGGAGATATATAACGCGAGTTTGACCGCGACGCGTGGTTGATTAAGTGTGGTTGCGTAAGTGTGTGACTTAAGATTAAGTGACTTTAGATTCAAGGATTTCAGTGGGGGACTGTAATTAGCCAGTTTCTTAGTACTACATTATATTGTATTATTTTTTTTCGCTTTTGTGGTGTAATCCCCATTTAGTATGTGTTGCACAATTGACAACGCAGTCCAGTGCACATCTTGCATGATGTATGCAGTCCTGGAACAGGAGTTCAAGGGTGCATATCTTTGTTCAAGATGTGAGCAAATTACCCGTTTGGAATCGCAAATCGAGTCTCTAAATGGGCAAGTTGCAACACTGAGAGGCATTGACAATTTGCAAAAGAGTTTGCTTCTCACCGAGCAAGCACTCTTTGGGGTAGATAAGGGGGAGGGTGACAGAGAGGAGGCTGAGGAAAGTGAGGTAGCTAGCTGGGTAACAGTTAGAAAGCGGGGTAGAGGGAAGAGTGCCAGGGAGGCTAGCCCTGATCTGACACACCCCAACAAGTTTGCACGTTTGGCAGATGAGGGGGATGTCAGTCCAGGGATGGCACTGCCGCAGCCAGACACTTCCTCTGCAAGTCAGGGGAATGTCAGCTCCGGTAAGCAGGGGACCAGGAGAGCAGGGCAGGCCAGACAGGTGCTGGTAGTGGGAGACTCAATTATTAGGGGAACAGATAGGGAAATCTGTCACAAAGACCGTGATCGCCGAACAGTGTGCTGTCTTCCTGGCGCTAGAGTTCGACACATCGCGGATCGGGTTGACAGATTACTGGGAGGGGCTGGAGAAGATCCAGCGGTCATGGTCCATATCGGAACCAATGACAAAGTTAGGGGTAGGTGGAGAGTCCTTAAAAATGATTTCAGGGATTTAGGTCAAAAGCTTAGGGCAAGGACCTCAAAGGTAGTATTTTCCGAAATACTACCTGTACCACGGGCCACACAAGAAAGGCAGCGGGAGATTAGGGAGATTAACAAGTGGCTCAAGAACTGGTGTAGGAAGGAGGGGTTTGGGTTCCTGGAGAACTGGGCCGACTTCTCTATCGGCTACAGGCTCTATCGTAGGGACGGCCTGCACCTCAATGGGGAAGGGGCAGCTGTGTTGGGGAAGAAGATGGCTAGAAGGTTGGAGGAGTGTTTAAACTAGGGACTGGGGGGGAGGGTAATTATGTTATAGGATGGGAAGATAGGGCAGATAGAGACCGGGGGCAAGGTAGTGGGACTGGGGGAGGAATGGAAGGAGGGACTAGAACAGTTCAGAAGGAAAGGTTTAGGGTAAAAAATATACATAAAACTCTAATACTAATGCCAGAAGCCTGACTAATAAAACTGGTGAACTGGAATTAGTGATGTGTGAGGAGGACTATGACATAGTGGGAATAACTGAGACATGGCTGGATGATAGCTTTGACTGGGCAGTTAATGTACAGGGTTACAGTCTGTTTAGAAAGGATCGTTAAAATCGGAGAGGGGGGGGGGTCTGCCTTTATGTAAAGTCCGGTCTAAAGCCCACACTCTGTGAAGATATAAGTGAGGGACATGAACATGTGGAGTCATTGTGGGTAGAGATACATGGCGCTAAAAACAATAATAAATTACTAATAGGAGTTTACTATAAACCACCTAATATATCAGAGTCCACAGAAAATCTACTACTAAATGAAATTGACAAGGCGGCAAATCATAATGAGGTGGTTATTTTGGTGTACTTCAACTACCCAGATATAGACTGGGAAACTGAAACTTGTATATCTCATAAAGGAAACAGGTTCTTGGCAATAACCAAAAACAATTACCTTTCCCAACTGGTTCAGGACCTGACTAGAGGGACGGCCATACTGGACTTAGTATTAACTAATAGGCCTGACAGAACAAGAGACGTGTAGGTTGGGGGACACCTGGGAAATAGTGACCACAAAGTAATAACCTTCCAATTATCATTCAAAAGAGCGTTTCTACAGGGAGGAACAAAAATACAAAACTTCAAAAAAGCAAAATTTTGCCAACTAAGAGAGGCCATAGGCCTAACTAAATGGGATAAAGTCCTCACAAATAAAAATACAGCCACAAAATGGGATATCTTTAAAAGCATCCTAAAATCTCATTGTGAGAGGTACATACCATATGGGAATAAAAGGCTATGGAACAAAAAGAAACCAATGTGGATAAACAGAACTGTAAAGAAAGCAATAAATGACAAAAAGAAAGCATATAAAACACTAAAATAGGAAGGTAGCACGGAAGCACTGAAAAACTATAAGGAAAAAAATAGAACATGTAAAAAACAAATAAAAGCTGCCAAACTAGAGACCGAGAGATTAATTGCCAAAGAGAGTAAAACTAACCCTAAAATATTATTCAATTATATAAATGTTAAAAAGTATAAATCTGAAGGTGTCGGCCCTTTAAAGAGTAATGAGGGGGGAGTCGCAGAGAGTGATGAGGAGAAAGCAAAGCTGTTAAATATTTTTTTCTCCAATGTATTCATTGAGGAAAATAAACTGTCAGATGACATGCAGAATGCAAAAATAAATTCCCCATTAAAAGTGTCCTGTCTGACCCAGGAAGAAGTACAACAGCGACTTAAAAAGATTAAAATAGACAAATCGCCAGGACCGGATGGCATACACCCCCGTATCCTAAGGGAATTAAGTAATGTCATAGCCAGACCCGTATTTCTGATATTTGCAGATTCTATATTGACAGGGAATGTCCCACAGGATTGGCGCATGGCAAATGTGGTGCCAATATTCAAAAAGGGTCCAAAAACAGAGCCTGGAAACTATAGGCCGGTAAATTTAACATCTGTTGTGGGTAAACTGTTTGAAGGTTTTCTGAGAGATGCTATCTTAGAGCATCTTAACAGAAATAAGCAAATAACGCCATATCAGCATGACTTTGTGAGGGATCGGTCATGTCAAACTAATTTAATCAGTTTCTATGAGGAGGTAAGTTCTAGAATTGACAGCGGCGAATCAATGGATGTCGTGTATCTGGACTTCTCCAAAGCATTTGACACTGTACCACATAAAAGGTTAGTGTATAAAATGAGAATGCTCGGACTGGGAGAAAACGTCTGTATGTGGGTAAGTAACTGGCTCAATGATAGAAAACAGAGGGTGGTTATCAATGGTACATACTCAGATTGGGTCACTGTCACTAGTGGAGTACCTCAGGGGTCAGTATTGGGCCCTATTCTCTTCAATATATTTATTAATGATCTTGTAGAAGGCTTGCATAGTAAAATAAAAATTTTCACAGATGACACTAAACTGTGTAAAGTAATTAACACTGAAGAGGACAGTATACTGTATATATATATAAGTGGCAGATGAGGTTTAACACTGACAAATGTAAAGTTATGCACATGGGAAGGAATAATGCAAGTCACCCGTACATACTAAATGGTAAAACGCTCGGTAACACTGACATGGAAAAGGATCTAGAAATTTTAATAAACAGCAAACTAAGCTGCAAAAAACAGTGTCAGGCAGCTGCTGCCAAGGCCAATAAGATAATGGGTTGCATCAAAAGGGGCATAGATGCCCGTGATGAGAACATAGTCCTACCACTTTACAAATCATTAGTCAGACCACACATGGAGTACTGTGTACAGTTCTAGGCTCCAGTGAACAAAGCAGACATAGCAGAGCTGGAGAGGGTCCAGAGGAGGGCAACTAAAGTAATAACTGGAATGGGGCAACTACAGTACCCTGAAGGATTATCAAAATTAGGTGTATTCACTTTAGAAAAAAGACGACTAAGGGGAGATCTAATTAATATGCATAAATATATCAGGGGTCAGTACAGAGATCTCTCCCATCATCTATTCATTCCCAGGACTGTGACTGTGACGAGGTGACATCCTCTGCGTCTGGAGGAAAGAAGGTTTGTACACAAACATAGAAGAGGATTCTTTACGGTAAGAGCAGTGAGACTATGGAACTCTCTGCCTGAGGAGGTGGTGATAGTGAGTACAATAAAGGAATTCAAGAGGGGCCTGGATGTATTTCTGGAGTGTAATAATATTACAGGCTATAGTTACTAGAAAGGGGTCATTGATCCAGGGAGTTATTCTGATTGCCTGATTGGAGTCGGGAAGGAATTTTTTATTCCCCTAAAGTGAGGAAAATTGGCTTCTACCTCACAGTTTTTTTTTTTGCCTTCCTCTGGATCAACTTGCAGGATGACAGGCCGAACTAGATGGACAAATGTCTTTTTTCGGCCTTATGTACTATGTTACTATGTTACCATACTAATACGGTGTTGGACCCCCTTTTGTCTTCAGAACTGCCTTAATTCTACGTGGCATTGATTCCACAAGGTGCTGATAGCATTCTTTAGAAATGTTGGCCCATATTGATAGAATAGCATCTTGCAGTTGATGGAGATTTGAGGGATGCACATACAGGGCACGAAGCTCCCGTTCCACCACATCCCAAAGATGCTCTATTGGGTTGAGATCTGGTGACTGTGGGGCCATTTTAGTGCAGTAAACTCATTGTCATGTTCAAGAAACCAATTTGAAAGGATTCGAGCTTTGTGACATGGTGCATTATCCTGCTGGAAGTAGCCATCAGAGGATGGGTACATGGTGGTCATGAAGGAATGGACATGGTCAGAAACAATCCTCAGGTAGCCCGTGGCATTTAAACGATGGCCAATTGGCACTAAGGGGCCTAAAGTGTGCCCAGAAAACATCCCCCACACCATTACACTACCAGCCTGCACAGTGGTAACAAGGCATGATGGATACATGTACTCATTCTGTTTATGCCAAATTCGGACTTTACCATTTGAATGTCTCAACAGAAATCGAGACTCATCAGACCAGGCAACATTTTTCCAGTCTTCAACAGTCCAATTTTGGTGAGCTCGTGCAAATTGTAGCCTCTTTTTCCTATTTGTAGTGGAGATGAGTGGTACCCGGTGGGGTCTTCTGCTGTTGTAGCCCATCCGCCTCAAGGGTGTGCATGTTGTGGCTTCACAAATGCTTTGCTGCATACTTTGGTTGTAACGAGTGGTTATTTAATATAATTCAAGAGGGAGAAGTGAGAGGTCAGATCTGAGAAATATCTGCACTCTGGATTACCTAGGGTAAATACATTATTCAAAGAGGATAATCCTAATACATAACATTTATTAAATATACCAATAAAATCCTAAGTCAAATGTGCAGAGACAAACATTGGGATATCAACATGACACCACTGATCAGTTGGCCAATGGTTATTCCAAAACATAGATACAGCAATATTTATGGTGCACGGCGGCACTGAGTAACCAGCGTGTCCTACCGGTACCCAGGGACGTTCATCAGATGCCACACCAAACGATGGATTGATAGTAGTTCATCCTATATGGATATCCGGATGAATATCAGGGTAAACTGACAGCTGGCAGTCAAACAGATGTGTGCAGGGTCCCTAAAAGGTCCCTATAACTGTCTAGCAAGTCTGCCCTATTACTAAAGATATGGTAGCAACCTGACCACAGGGCACTCGTCCTAATAAGGACGACCCTGTCCGGAACCTGTCCCTAAATCTTAATGCTATATGTCCCTAGAAATGCATGGGCATGATCCCTACACGCATGTTTCACTGCCAGGACATGGGGCAGTTCCTCAGGGGAGATAAGAATAAAGAAGGTCGATCCCTAAATAAAGTAATCGGATCTGCAAACCAGAAATTACACGGTCAGTCAACTGGTCTTGAGGTACACCAAGATGGTCGGGTCCTCTGTGGACTACCTCATGGATAAGAGGTGAAGGAATAATGCAGTTTACAGGTAAATATCGCTGCAAATGGGACGCCAACTAACCTGGTGTTCCCTCATCCTTTAAATACAAGCCTGGTTCCCGCTGCTGCCATCTAAACAATCAACGGCCAATGAACGCACCTGCCCGCCCGCACATAAGCGCAGCGCATGCGCACATCACAGTGTCAGAACGAGGCCTGGAGCGCAGGGAAGATGCCTGGTAAATATCGCACCTCTGCGCATGCGCGATCTCGCTATAGATATCGCGAGATCGCGGAGGCTATTCGAAAATAGCCAAAATGATCTGAGGCAACGATGATATCAATTGCTTCACAATATTCGATGGTGTAGAAACGATCGGACATTCGAAAATACACCCGAATATTTTGAACCACAGTCGCTTCCGATTAAAGATATGGTTATTTAAGTCAACGTTGCTCTTCTATCAGCTTGAATCAGTCGGCCCATTCTCCTCTGACCTCTGGCATCAACAAGGCATTTTCGCCCACAGGACTGCCGCATACTGGATGTTTTTACCTTTTCACACCATTCTTTGTAAACCCTAGAAATGGTTGTGCGTGAAAATCCCAGTAACTAAGCAGATTGTGAAATACTCAGACCGGGCCGTCTGGCACCAACAACCATGCGACGCTAAAAATTGCTTAAATCACCTTTCTTTCCCATTCTGACATTCAGTTTGGAGTTCAGGAGATTGTCTTGACCAGGACCACAACCCGACATGCATCGAAGCAACTGCCATGTGATTGGTTGACTAGATAATCGCATTAATGAGAAATAGAACAGGTGTTCCTAATAATTCTTTAGGTGAGTGTAGATTGGTATCATCTTCTGTTACATGGGGATACTGACATTAAATATGGAGTTTTTAAACCCTTAATGACTGGGCAATTTTAATTTATTTTTATTTTCATTTTTTACTCCCAGCCTTCCCAAAACCATAACTTTTAAAAAAAAATTCATTCAAATAACCATATGAGAGTTTGTTTCTTATGGGAAAAGATGTATGTTTTAATGGCACCACTTACAATTTTCATAAAATGTGGTAGGAAACAAGTAAAAAAATTCCAAATGGGAATTATAAAAAAAATATAAAAAATTCTGCCACAGTTTAATGTGTAAAATGGGCCTATAACTTTTTTTCTCCAGGTCAGTACGATTAGGGTGGGTTCACATCAGCATTATGGATTCAGTTTTTTCCCCCATTATAATAACGGAATCCATAACACTGATGTGAATCCACCCTTAGGCTCCATTCACACGTCCGCAATTATCCTTCCGCATCTGTTCCGCAATTTTGCGAAACGGGTGCGGATCCATTCATTTCAATGGAGGAGTAATTGCTGTCCGCATCAGCACTTCCGTAATGCGGTTCCGCAAAAAAAAAATGAAGCATGTCCTACTTTTGGCCGCAAATTGCGGTCCGCGGCCCCATTGTACTCAATGGGTCCGCAAAAAAGCGGATGACATGCGGAAAGACACCAAATGTCTTCCACATGTCATCCGCATATCATCCGTATTATGGTATGGTACCCTAGCAGCATGTATTCCTCCTTCCTTTTTTATTTCTGCGGAAACACGGAACGGATGTGGATGCACTTTTGTAAAAAAAACTGAAGGTTTTAACGGAAACACAGATCCGCAAAAAACGGACCGTAAGGATAATTGCGGACATGTAAATGGAGCCTAACAGTGATACCACAAATGTATAGTTAACTTCCGTTTTATTACTGAAAAGAAAAAACTTTTTTTCCTTTTCATCACCATATACTAACTAGAGATGAGCGAATTTAAGCTGGAAAAATTAGATTTTCACCGAATCCGAATTTCCTCACGCTTTCTAGTAAGGAATCACATTTTTCCTAAAATGACTGCTACACGTGTGAGGACATGGAGCAAGGAACTCTGGGAAGGCAGGATCACCCAAAATGCCATGCTTGCAGCCATTAAGCTGCCAGCCACGATATCACAGTCCTATAAATAGCCTCAGCCATCTTAGATTCTGCCATTTTCCAGTGTAATTAGTGTTGTCCAGATGTAATTAGACATCAGCAGGGGCTAATGACAGTGGTAGAAAAAACTTAATTGTGCTAAAAAAAACTATTTACAAGTGCAGGGAAAGATTATTCAAGGTGTAGGGAAAGGATAGGTAGTAGAGTTGAGCGGACACATGGATGTTCGGGTTCGACGGGTTTGTCCGAACTTCACAAAAAAGTTTGAGTTCGGGACCCGAACTTGACCCCGAACCCGAACCCCATTGAAGTCAATGGCTGTAAAAATGTCATGGAAAGGGCTAGAGGGCTGCAAATGGCATCAAAATGTGGTTAAGAGCATGGCAAGTGCTCTGCAAACAAATGTGGATAGGGAAATGACTTCAAATAACATAAAATACATAAAAATAAAAAGGTCCATATGGACGAGGTCCATATGGAGTAGGGGGTTGAGGAGGTGGTGTAGGTGGAAACGGCGGTGGAGGAGGAGGAGGTAGCCTACACTGGTTTTTGGTTTTAAATTTTTTTTTATTTTTTTTAATTAGGGTACACCCCAAAACATTGGGAAATATAACCTGTGATAAGCCCCTCCAGTCATGCTAAACACACGTTCAGACAATACACCGGCTGCATGGCAGGCCAGCACTTCCAAAGCGTAAAAGGCAAGCTCAGGCCATGTGCCTAATTTGGAGACCCAGAAGTTGAAGGGGCAGACCCATCATTCAGTACGTGTAGGCGTGTGCACACATACTGCTCCACCATGTCGCACGTCCTGGTGATGTCCACGATCCAATTGGATATCTTCTCTATCATCTTTCGATGTTCTTTTATGCACCTACTATGGTGATCACGGGTGATGGGGAATCAGGGTTCCATGCCGAAGAGGGAGCCTGAGAAAGGGATACCACATCCAAGGGACGTCAATGGATTAAATTAAATGTAATCGAGCGGAAATGTGGGACAAAGTATTGAAGCATAAGCTTCCAAGTTAAGGAGGGGGAATGCGGCAATTACCCACTCCCGACTCGTGAAGGTAATGACGATAAATAACAATACAGAACTCTTAAGATGCCCTGTTATTGGAATGAATAATAAAAAATTATACGGGATGTCACTGGGGTATTTTGGATTTGGAAACATTAGCCAGGAGAGGCCCTGCTGACGCTTTGTTGACTCTAGATAACTTCTGCCTATTCGCACGTCCCTGTGACGTCCACCATCCATTTAGATACCTTCTCTATCAACTTTCAATGTTATTTTCTGAGCCTACCATGTTGATCACGGTTATCGACGAATCAGGGTCCCACGCCGGAGAGGGATCGTGAGAAAGGAAGACCTCATCCAAGGGGGTCAATGGCTGCAATGGGATGAAGCGGAAATGTTAGACAAGTTATTAAAGCAGAAGGATCGAATGAAAGGGACAATTAAAGACGAAATTTAGAAATTTAAGTCCCTGTCACCTATGCAGAGCAAAGTTTTTTCATCGCCAGAAATAGGTTAATGTCAGCCACCAATGGAACAGATAATTTTTTCAAATTTCGTTCCCTGTCACCTATGCAGAGCAGTGGTTTATTCACGGCAAAAATTGTAAAATGTCACCCAAGAATGTAACAGAAAAATTTGTAAAATGTATTAACCTGTCTACTAGGTAGAGCAGGGGACTATCACAGCCCAAAATTGTTGAATGTCATCCGAAAATGTAACAGAAAAATTTGTAAAATGTATTAAGCTGTCAACTAGGTAGAGCAGGGGTATATCGCAGCCCAAAATTGGTGAATTTCACCCGAAAATGTAACATACAAATTAGTGAATTATTTTAACCTGCCTACTAGGTAGAGCAATGATATATCATACCCTAAAACTAGTGAATTTCACCCGAAAATGTAACAGACAAATTAGTGACATTTGTTTGCCTGTCTACTAGGTAGAGCATTGGTAAATTACACCCAAAAATTTTAGAATTTCACCCAAAAATGTAACAGACAAATTAGTGAAATGACATAAAATAAAATAAAAATTTATGAGGTTGAGGTCCATATGGAGTTTGATTGATGAGGCGGTGGACGTAGTGGTGTAGGTAGAAGCAGCGGTGGAGGAGGACGAGGTAGCTAACGCTGGTTTTTGGTTTTAATATTATTTTTTTAATTAGGGTACACTCCAAAAGAGTGTGAAATATCCAAAATACTAAATACAAGAATGAGCAATTGTCCTGTACTATAACAATGGCTGGTTAAGGCTGGTATACATGTCTATTCTGCAAAAGGTACGGACAAGTCCTGTGGAATCTATGCCTCGTTCATTTTAATGAAGGTGAGCTTGTCCACATTGGCTGTGGACAGGAGGCTGCGCTTGTCTGTGATGACGCCCCCTGCCATGCTAAACACAAGTTCAGATAATACACTGGCTGCAGGGCAGGCCAGCACCTCCAAGGCGTAAAGAGCAAGCTCAGGCCATGTGCCCAATTTGGAGACCCAGAAATTGAAGGGGGTAGACCCATCATTCAGTATGTGTAGGCGTGTGCACACATACTGCTCCACGATGTTGGTGAAATGCTGCCTCCTGCTAAGACGTTCCATATCAGCTGGTGGTGCTGGTTGTTGTGGCGTGCTGGCAAAGCTTTTCCTCATTTCGGCCATGCTAACCCTGCCTTCGCCTTCTGCTTCCACTGTGCCCCTGCTGTCAGGTGGGAATGCCACCAGCAGCGCGTCTACCAGCGTGCGCTTGTTCTCGCGCATCTTATGATCACGCTCCAGTGAGTGAATTAAGAACGGTACGTTGTCCTTGTAACAGGGATCCTGCAGCGTGGCCACCCAGTAATCAGCACAAGTTAGAATGTGGGCAACTTGGCGGTCGATGCGGAGACACTGCAGCCAGTGGCGTAGTTACCACATAGGCAGACCACGCAGCTGCTATGGGTCCCGTGAAGAAGAGGGGCCCGCAGAGGAGGAGAGGCCCCGCCCCCTAATTGCTGATGTCTATCTTTCTAAAGCTAAATGACCTTTGATGATGTCGTCACAGGTCCTGTAAGGGAACTGCACAGTGTAAAGTGTAGTTCCCAGTTTAGAACAGTGCATCTGCCAGGACCTGTGATGACATATTCTTCAACATGACAGGTTACTGCATGATCTAGCAAAGGAACTTCACCAAAAGTGGTGTAGTTCCTACGTTTCAAAGGTACATCTGCCAGGACCTGTGATGACATCATTACAGGTCCTTCAACCCCTAACAGCAAGTATTGAAGTTCACAATCAGCTCTGCATTGATCCATACAGACTGGAATAGAGTGGTAAGAGGAGGTCCTCCACTTCTCATCATTTACCCCCCCATGCCTTGTGTTTACTCATTGCTCACTCATGTATAATACTTCACACAATAACTGTGACCACTACCTCAAATACCTGACACACAGTGACCATAATGTATAACTGACCACATATATTTGTACACACTGCAGCTACAGTATTATACATTGTATGTCTCACATCAATACACTGCTCTGTATATATATATATATATATATATATATATATATATATATATATATATATATATATATACACACACTGCATATATTACACATTATTATAGATGTAATATTTACAGATATATAGTATATACAGAAGTGTACTGATATGTGAGGTACGAGGTATAATAGATGCAGTGTGTACAGATATATAGTATATACAGCAGTGTACTGATATGTGAGGTACGAGGTATAATAGATGCAGTGTGTACCGATATACACTCACCTAAAGAATTATTAGGAACACCTGTTCTATTTCTCATTAATGCGATTATCTAGTCAACCAATCACATGGCAGTTGCTTCAATGCATGTAGGGTTGTGGTCCTGGTCAAGACAATCTCCTGAACTCCAAACTGAATGTCAGAATGGGAAAGAAAGGTGGGCTACAACAGCAGAAGACCCCACCGGGTACCACTCATCTCTACTACAAATAGGAAAAAGAGGCTACAATTTGCACGAGCTCACACAAATTGGACTGTTGAAGACTGGAAAAATGTTGCCTGGTCTGATGAGTCTCGATTTCTGTTGAGACATTCAAATGGTAGAGTCCGAATTTGGCATAAACAGAATGAGAACATGTATCCATCATGCCTTGTTACCACTGTGCAGGCTGGTAGTGTAATGGTGTGGGGGATGTTTTCTGGGCACACTTTAGGCTCTTAGTGCCAATTGGTCATCGTTTAAATGCCACGGGCTACCTGAGCATTGTTTCTGACCATGTCAATCCCTTCATGACCACCATGTACCCCTCCTCTGATGGCTACTTCCAGCAGGATAATGCACCATGTCACAAAGCTCGAATCATTTCAAATTGGTTTCTTGAACATGACAATGAGTTCACTGTACTAAAATGGCCCCACAGTCACCAGATCTCAGCCCAATAGAGCATCTTTGGGATGTGGTGAAACGGGAGCTTCGTGCCCTGGATGTGCATCCCTCAAATCTCCATCAACTGCAAGATGCTATCCTATCAATATGGGCCAACATTTCTAAAGAATGCTATAAGCACCTTGTTGAATCAATGCCACGTAGAATTAAGGCAGTTCTGAAGGCAAAAGGGGGTCCAACACCGTATTAGTATGGTGTTCCTAATTATTCTTTAGGTGAGTGTATAGTATATACAGCAGTGTACTGATATGTGAGGTACAAGGTATAATAGATGCAGTGTGTACAGATATATAATATATACAGCTGTTCTGCAGAGCGACTGACCCATGCGTGCTGCAGCTGAAACTCCACTATCGCCTGCTGCTGCTCGCACAGTCTGGCCAGCAAGTGGAAGGTGGAGTTCCTCCTTGTGGGCACGTCGCAAATGAGGCGGTGAGCGGGAAGGCCGAAGTTATGCTGCAGCGCTGACAGGCGAGCAGCAGCAGGGTGAGAACGCCGAAAGTGCACACAGACGGGCCGCACTTAATGCAGCAGCTCTGACATATCGGGGTAATTTTTAAGGAATCTCTGCACCACCAAATTCAGCACATGCGCCAGGCAAGGTATGTGCGTCAAACCGGCTAGTCCTAGAGCTGCTACGAGATTTTGGAAATTTTCGCACACCACCAGGCCGGGCTTGAGGCTTACTGGCACAAACCACTCATTGATCTGTTGTTCAAGGCCCGTTTACAGCTCCTGCGTGGTGTAGGGTTTGTCCCCCAAACAAATACGTTTTAAAACTGCCTGCTGTCGTTTACCTCTGGCTGTGCTGAAGTTGGTGGTGAAGGTGTTAAGCTGAACGGATGAGGAGCCGGTAAAGGATGAGGAAGCAAGAGGAGCTAAACTGAAGCGCCCTGCAATCCTTGGTGGTGGAAGGACATGCGCCAAACTGCTATCCGCCTCAGGCTCAGCTGCCACTGCATTTACCCAGTGTGGTGTTAGGGAGATATAACGTCCCTGACCGTGCTTACTGGTCCACGTATCCGTAGTGAGGTGCACCTTGCCACAGATGGAGTTGCGCAGTGGACACCTGATTTTGTCCCCTACTTAGTTGTGCAGGGAAGAGATGGCGCACCTGGAAAAGTAGTGGTGGCTGGGCATGACGTACTGTGGGAAAGCCACCGCCATAAGGCTTTTAAAGCTCTCAGTCTCCATCAGACGGAATGACAGCATTTCAAAGGCCAGTCATTTTGAAATGCTGGCATTCAGGGCTAGGGTTCGCGGGTGGGTAGGGGGGTAATTCCTCTTCCGCTCTAGTGTTTGGGAGATGGAGAGCTGAGCACTTCCGTGGGACATTGTGGAGATGCTTGGTGACCTAGGTGGTGGTGTTGCTGGCAGATCCTCTGTTTGCAGGTGGCAGGTGGCACTGTCACTCCAGAGGTGGATGAAGAGGCCGAGACTGAAGCAGAAGGGGAAGCAGGAGGAGCCAGAGACAATTCTTGGTTTTTTAGGTGTCTTCTCCACTGCAGCTCGTGCTTTGCACTTAGATGCCTGGTCATGCAGGTTGTGCTCAGGTTGAGAATGTTTATGCCTCGCTTCAGGCTCTGATTGCACAGCGTGCAAACCACTCGTGTCTTGTCGTCAGCACATTTTCTGAAGAACTGCCACGCCAGGGACCTCCTCGGAGCTGGCTTTGGTGTGCTCGGTCCCTTGCTGTGGTGGGCAGTAGCAGGCGTACAGTCTAGAGGACGGCCTCTCCGCTTTTGCACCCTGCTCCCTCTTCTGCTGTGCTGGTGGCTCTGTGCGACTACTGCCTCTTCCTCCGAACTACACAGGTCACTCGCATGACCTTGATTCCATGTAGGGTCAAGGACCTCATCGTCATCCACATCATCTTCCACCCAGTCTTCACCCCTGCCCTCCTTGTCGGTTTGCACACTTTCTAAAGCCCTAGCAGTTGGCACCGGTGTTTCGTCATCATCCTCCCATGTACTCATCTTGAAACATAAGTGGTTGGGCATCAGTGCACTCAATCTCTTCCACTTCTGGGGCAGGGCTAGGTGCAGGGAAACCCTGCTAACAGAGTCATCAAAAAGCAGAAGAGACTGCTGCATGACTTGGGGCTCAGACTGCTTGGCTGATTTGCAAGGGGGTGAGGTGAAAGACTGATGGACATTGGCTGCAGGTGCCATCTCTGATCTTTCAGCAGGAGACTGGGTGGTAGACAATGTGAAGGAACTGGAGGCACTGTCAGCAACCCAATCTATCACCTGTACTTGTTCTGGCCTCACCATTCGTAGAGCCGCATTAGGCCCGACCAATTACCGCTGAAGGTTCTGTCACCTACTCGCACCTGAGGAAGGTTAATCACTTTGCATGTTGCTGGCAAAGATCAACCACGTCCTCTCTCTGCAACAGGAGCTCCACCAGCAGCACCACGACCGGGGACTCGTCCCTTATTTGATGCGCTCCTCATATTTTAGAAATTTTGGATCTTGCCCAAAATGGGTGTTTTTTTTAATAGCAGAATAAAACAACAGTATCTAAATGGTGTATCTCACACTTACAGATATAGACTAGGCCGCAATTTAAGATTCTTGCCCAAAATTGGTGTTTTTATAATAGCAGAATTGAACAACAGTATCTAAACGGTGTATCTCACACGTACAGATGCAGACTAGGCCGCAATTTAAGATTTTTGCCCAAAATGGGTGTTTTTCTAATAGCAGATTATAACCACAGTATCTAAATTGTGTATCTCACACGTACAGATGCAGACTAGGCCGTAATTTAAGATTTTTGCCCTAAATGGGTATTTTTTTTATAGCAGAATAGAACAACAGTATCTAAATGGTGTATCTCACACATACAGATGCAGACTAGGCCGCAATTTAGGATTTTTGCCCAAAATGGGTGTTTTTTAATAGCAGGATAGAATAACAATATGAAAGGGTGTATCTTACAATGACAGATGCAGCAAAGGCTGCAATATTAAATATTTTGCCCAAAAAGGGTGTTTTTTTACTAACAGAATATGACAGCAGTATATAACGCTTAAATTTCACACGTGCTGTATTTCTACTTAAATTGCACACTGACTAATGTGGCAGAGGCCCAAGATGAAGGTTATTGCCAAAAATTGGTATTTTTTCAAAGCCAGAAAATTATTAGTATATTATTAGTATTTCAAGCTTGTTTTTAACAATCACAGATGCAGCAAAGGCTGCAATATTAAGTATTTTGACCAAAAAGTGTTTTGTTTTTTTACTAACAGAATATTACAGCTGTATATAAAGCAGAAAATTATAGCTGTATTTCTAGCTTAAATTGCACACTGACTAATGCGGCAGAGGCCCAAGATTGAAGTATTTCAAGCTTGTTTTTAATAATCACAGATGTAGCAAAGGCTGCAATAATAAGTATTTTTCCCAAAAAGGGTGTTTTATTTACTAACAGAATATGACACCTGTATATAACGCTTGAATTTCACATGTGCAGATGCAGCAAGGGCTTTAAAATTTTATATTTTGCCCAAAAAGGGTGTTTTTTAAAACCCAGAAAATTATAGCTGTATTGTAAATTGCACACTGTCGAATGCGGCAGAGGCCCAAGATGAAGGGCTGGAAAATTGTGTATTTTGCCCAAAAATTTAGGTTTTTTTTTACTAACACAATATATCAGCAGTATATAACACTTGAATTTCACACGTACAGATGCAGCAAGGGCTGTCAAATTGTATATTTTCCCCGAAAAGGGTGTTTTTTAAAACCCAGAAAATTATAGCTGTATTTCTAGCTTAAATTGCACGCTGACTTATGCGGCAGAGGCCCCAGTTGGAGGGTATTGCCAAAAATGGGTGTCTTTTCAAAGCCAGAAAAGTATTGAAGTATTTCAAGCTTGTTTTTAACAATCACAGATGCAGCAAGGGTTGTAAAATTGTGTATTTTGCCTAAAAAGTGTGTTTTTTAAAACCCAGAAAAATATAGCTGTATTTATTGCCTTAAATTGCACACTGACTAATGCTGCAGAGGTACCAGATGTAGGATATTGCCAAAAAAGGGTGTTTTTTAAAACCAGATTATTTTTGCAGTATTTCAAGCTTGGATTTGAATGTCACAAAAGCTCAGATGCAGTGCTGGTGCACTGAGCTTGCATAAAATGGCCGCCACCGCCTACCTAATTAACAGACGGATAAAAGTTATTTTTCTCTGTCACTGGGCTCAGGGCAGGGTAGAAAGATTGTGCACTGCACCCACACAACAGAATCTATGCAGATCGCTGAGTTCAATTGGAGTTCTGATTAAAGATTCTGTCCTATTCTCTCCCTCACAGCAGCAGCATCCTATCCCTACACTAAGCACAGAAGAGTGACGTGCAGCGCTACGTGACTCCAGCTTATATAGAGCCTGGGTCACATGCTGCACTGGCCAATCACAGCCATGCCATTAGTAGGCATGGCTGTGATGGTGTCACGGACGGTGTACAGGAAACAAGACAAAGCAACATGCACAAACGACTGAGTGGATCCAAAGCTAAGGAACCAAAAGGGAGACCCCTGCACAAGACCTGAGACTATCCCTGGCTGCTCAGCCTATGCAAAGATCCGAAAGGTGGAGGTTTGGAGGTTTGCATATCCACGTACCTCGACGATATAGCCCCTGAACACCCTACAATAGTGAGGGGACACGACCACCGACTCCCTACTCCAGACACGGAGGGAGTCAGAACAGATAAATGTTCAGCACTTAACTTTGTAGCAGACAGGAAAACAAAGTCAGCATGCACACACACTCCAGGAGGAAGTATAAGCCGCCCAGCAATGCACCATGGGGAGGGATTTAAAGGGAAGCAATCAGTCCAACTCCATGACAGCTGAGAGAGGCTAACGAGATGAGAAACTGAACAGCACAACAAAGAGAACTCAAGGAGGAGGTTCTGAAAGGCCTCTGTCAGAGCTTCTCAGCTGTCTGGTTGTGACAGTACCCCTCCCTCTACGAGTGGACTCCGGACACTCAGAGCCCACCATCTCAGGATGGGACCTATGGAAAGCCCTGATGAGACGAGAGGCCTTAATGTCCGTCACTGGGACCCACATCCTTTCCTCAGGACCATAACCCTCCCAATGAACAAGGTACTGAAGAGAACCGCGAACAAGACGAGAATCCACAATCCTAGAGACCTGAAATTCAAGATTCCCATCAACCATAATCGGAGGAGGAGGCAAGGGCGAGGGTACAATGGGTTGAACATAAGGTTTCAATAAGGACTTATGAAAAACATTATGGATCTTCCAAGTCTGAGGAAGATCAAGACGGTAGGCAACAGGATTGATGACAGACAGGATTTTGTAAGGCCCAATAAACCTAGGACCCAACTTCCAGGAGGGAACCTTTAATTTGATATTCTTGGTAGACAACCACACCAGATCACCAACATTCAGGTCCGGACCAAACACACGTCTCTTATCTGCCACACTCTTATATATCTCACTCATGCTCTTTAGATTATCCTGAATCTTTTGCCAAATAGATGACAAAGACGAGGAGAATCTGTCCTCATCAGGTAAACCAGAAGACCCCTCTCCCGAAAAAGTCCCAAACTGCGGATGAAACCCATATGCACCAAAAAATGGCGACTCCTGAGGACGGTTATTTAAAGCAAACTCAGCAAGGGACAAAAAAGAACACCAATCCTCTTGATTCTCCGCCACAAAACAGCGCAGATATGTCTCCAGATTCTGATTGACGCGCTCTGTCTGGCCATTCGACTGCGGGTGGAAAGCAGAAGAGAATGACAACCGAACCCCCAAGCGAGAACAGAAAGCCTTCCAGAATCTGGAAACAAACTGCGTGCCCCTATCAGAGACTATGTCTGAAGGAATACCGTGCAATTTGACAATGTGATCAATAAATGCCTGCGCCAGCGTCTTAGCATTGGGCAAACCAGGAAAAGGGATGAAATGCACCATTTTGCTAAAACGGTCCACCACCACCAGAATCACAGTCTTCCCCGAGGAACGAGGCAGGTCCGTGATAAAGTCCATGGACAGATGTGTCCAAGGACGGGAAGGAATGGGTAAGGGAAGGAGAGGACCTGATGGCCGTGAATGAGGGACTTTAGCACGAGCGCAAGTCTCGCAGGCTGCCACAAAACCCTCAACCGACTTACGAAGCGCAGGCCACCAGAATCTCCGAGCGATGAGATCCAGTGTGGCTCTTGCCCCCGGGTGCCCAGCAAGGACCGTATCGTGGTGTTCCTTAAAAATCTTGTGTCTTAAAGCGAGAGGCACAAACAACCTCCCAGGAGGACAAAGATCAGGAGCCTCTGACTGGGCTGCCTGCACCTCTGCCTCCAATTCAGAAAAAAGAGCAGAGACCACCACACCTTCAGCCAAAATGGGACCCGGGTCTTCAAAATTCCCGCCTCCCGGAAAACAACGTGACAGAGCATGTGCCTTCACATTCTTAACTCCAGGGCGGAACGTGCCCACAAAATTAAACCTAGAAAAGAACAAAGACCATCTGGCCTGTCTCGGGTTCAGACGCTTGGCTGACTCCAAGTAGGCCAGATTTTTATGGTCAGTAAATACGGTAATAGGGTGTCTGGCTCCCTCTAGCCAATGGCGCCATTCCTCAAAAGCCAACTTGATGGCCAACAATTCCCTATCTCCCACATCGTAATTTCTCTCTGCGGAGGAGAGTTTTTTTTGAGAAAAAGGCACATGGTCGCCATTTGGCAGGAGAGGAACCCTGAGACAAGACCGCCCCCACACCCACCTCAGAAGCATCAACCTCAACTATGAAGGGTAAAGAAATATCAGGTTGCACCAAGATGGGAGCGGAAGCAAAACTCTCCTTGATATTAGAAAAAGCCTTACGCGCCTCTACTGACCAAGAAGAAAAATCTACCCCCTTTCTGGTCATATCAGTGAGTGGTATAACAATAGAGGAATAATTCAAAATAAACTTCCTGTAATAATTGGCAAAGCCCAAAAAACGCATCAGCGCCTTCTGATTCTCAGGAAGCTCCCACTCAAGCACAGCGCGGACCTTCTCGGGGTCCATGCGAAAACCAGAAGCGGAGAGAAGAAACCCCAGAAATTGAATTTCTGGAACCGCAAACACACATTTTTCCAGTTTCGCATATAATTTATTCTCCCGCAGGATGAGCAAGACCTGACGTAAATGTTCCTTATGAGTTTTGAAATCAGGAGAAAAAATCTAAATGTCATCCAAATACACTAATACAAATTTTCCCATCAAATGATAAAAAATGCTGTTCACGAAATGCTGAAAAACAGCTGGGGCATTCATCAAACCAAAAGGCATAACCAAATTCTCAAAATGGCCCTCAGGAGTATTGAAGGCCGTCTTCCATTCGTCTCCTTCTCTGACCCTGACCAGGTTGTATGCCCCTCTTAGATCTAATTTGGAAAAGACTTTAGCCCCAACAGCCTGGTTAAACAGGTCCGGGATCAGAGGAAGCGGATAAGGGTCACGAATAGTGATACTGTTCAGCTCCCTGAAATCCAGACAAGGTCTTAAAGACCCATCTTTTTTCTTAACAAAGAAAAAAACAGCGGCAACAGGTGACTTCGAGGGTCGTATGTGTCCTTTTCTCAGACTCTCAGAGATATAAGCACGCATAGCGATCCTCTCAGGTTGGGAAAGATTGTATAAACGAGATTTAGGCAGTTTGGCGCCTGGGATGAGATTAATAGGGCAATCGTACTCCCTGTGCGGGGGCAAATCCTGAACTCCACTCTCAGAGAAGACATCTGAAAATTCAGAGAGAAAAGATGGTACAGTCTTAGTAGCAACCTCAGAAACAGATGTCGTGAGGCAATTCTCTCTGCAAAAGTCACTCCAACCATTTATTTGCCTCGCTTGCCAATCAATGGTGGGGTTATGTTTAGTGAGCCAGGGTAGCCCCAACACTAGAGGGGTAGGTAATCCGCTAAGGACGAAACATGACACATCCTCAACATGAGCATCACTCACAATTAAACGGATATTGTGAACTATGCCCTTTAATGATTTCTGAAAAAGTGGAGCGGAATCAATAGCAAAAACCGGAATATCCCTTCCCAAAGTGCGCACCTGGAAACCATGAGTTATCGCAAATTGATTATCAATGAGATTGACAGCTGCTCCACTATCCACAAAAATCTCACAAAAAATGTTCTTGCTCTCTAGCGCCACCCTAGCCGGCAGGACAAAACGGGAACTACAAGCAAACGGAAAACCTTCAATTTCCACCTCAACCCTGCCAATAGTAACAGACGGAACATTTTTAAAAGATTTTTTCCTGTTTGTTTCTTTATTACTCCCAGAAAACTGCCTGAATCTCCTAGAGGGACAAATATTTGCCAAATGATTTATACCTCCACAACAAAAACAAACCCTCCCATGCGAGCTGAATCTTCTATTGTCAGAAGCAATCAACCCCAGCTGCATGGGCTCCTGCTCAGAAGGTGCTGACAGCGACTGAGACCCCTGCGCACAGAATGGGACCGCTGCACTGTCCTGGGACTGAGTATGACAGGAAGGGGACATCTCTCCTCTCTCTCTCTAAGACGCCTGTCAATACGAACGGCCTGAGACATAGCAGAGTCCAAAGAAATAGGCCTCTCATGAAAGGCAAATGCATCTTTCAATCCCTCTGAAAGACCATGGCAAAATTGACTTCGGAGTGCAGCATCATTCCAACCAGTATCAACTGCCCATCTCCGAAATTCTGAGCAGTATATTTCTGCGGATTGTTTACCCTGGCATAATAGACGTAAGTCTAGACTCAGCCAGAGCAATACGATCCGGATCATCATATATCTGACCCAGGGCTAAAAAGAATTCATCCACTGAACGGAGAGGCCGTGCCCCCTCCGGCAGCGAAAAGGCCCAGGAGTGTTACCTCTGAGAAGCGATATAATGATCCCCACCCTCCGTTCCTCATCACCAGATGAATGGGGAAGAAGGCGAAAATGGAGATTGCAAGCCTCTCTAAAACGCACAAAATTCTCACTACCCCCGGAGAACGTATCCAATAGCGAGATCTTAGGCTCAGAACAAACTCCATGAACGCAAGCTGAACCGGTCACTTGAAGCTGAGAAAAAGTCTTACGGAGATCAGCTACCTCCAATGAAAGACCCTGGAAGCGTTCAGCCAAAAGTGAAACCGGATCCATGCTTGAGACGGTTTTGGCGGCTTATAATGTCACGGACGGTGTACAGGAAACAAGACAAAGCAACATGAATATATGACTGAGTGGATCCAAAGCTAAGGAACCAAAAGGGAGACCCCTGCACAAGACCTGAGACTATCCCTGGCTGCTCAGCCTATGCAAAGATCCGAAAGGTGGAGGTTTGCATATCCACGTACCTCGACTATATACCCCTGAACACCCTACAATAGTGAGGGGACACGACCACCGGCTCCCTACTCCAGACTCGGAGGGAGTCAGGGTCACCTGGGATCCAGCAAACAGAAAATAACAGATAAATGTTCAGCACTTAACTTTGTAGCAGACAGGAAAACAAGGTCAGCATGCACACACACTCCAGGAGGAAGTATAAGCCGCCCAGCAATGCACCATGGGGAGGGATTTAAAGGGAAGCAATCAGTCCAACTCCATGACAGCTGAGAGAGGCTAACGAGATGAGAAACTGAACAGCAAAACAAAGAGAACTCAAGGAGGAGGTTCTGAAAGGCCTCTGTCAGAGCTTCTCAGCTGTCTGGTTGTGACAGATGGCTTCTAAGGGCACACAGACTTTTTTGGGGTGTTTTAATTCCCTTCTTATTTATTTATTTGATCTAAATAAATATTTGATCACTTTGTGGACTCCTGATGCCGCTGCCACCTCCACACTCTGTCACCTTGCCACTCTGTGGCTGTCACGGCTGTTTGAGGGTAACAAGAACAAACACAGTGAAAAGAGCTACTGACCGGACCCAAACTAGGGAAGATAAGGGGTGACCCCTGTTAGACCCTCAAAGCTCTCCCTATGCTGCTAAAGCACATGCCTGGATCCAAATGGTGGAAGGAGGCATGCCCGCGTACCTCAGACTGATGGCCACTGTAACCCCTACAATAGTGGAAGGGGCACGGCCACCGGTGCCCTACTCAGTATATGGAGGGAACCGTGGCCACCTCAGATCCAGTCAGAAAATAACCAGGTAAACAACAATATCTGCACACTTAGCTGAAGGAGATGCAGCCGCAGAGAAGACGGATCCAAGGACAGCTGGCAATATCCGGAGTGCTTGCTGCAGCAGAAACCAGGTCCAGTGAACTGATAGCTTACAAGTGAAGTTACTCAAGCCAGAGCTACAACTGAAATGAGAAATATAATCCACGCCCTGCAACAGGAGGAGGGGTGATTTAAAGGCAGGAAAATCAACCGCAGGAGAAACAGCTGAGAGTAAAGACCTCATCACAGGGGCGGAGAAACAGAACAGTGAGAACACCTCCAAGCTCTAAGTGACATCATCGCAGGGGTGGAGACACAGAGCTGTGAGAACTTCTCAAAGCTCTGGTAGTGACAGTACCCCCCCCTCTACGGGTGGACTCCGGACACCCAGGACTCACCTTCCCAGGATGAGCCCTATGAAATGCCCTGATGAGGCGAGTGGCTTTAATGTCCGACACCGGAACCCACATCCTCTCCTCAGGACCATAACCCTTCCAATGAACGAGGTACTGAAGAGAACCGCGGACAATGCGAGAGTCCACGATTCTGGAAACCTCAAACTCCAGATTGCCATCAACCAAAATCGGAAGAGGAGGCAAAGAGGAGGGTACCGGGGGCTGGACATATGGTTTTAAGAGAGATCTGTGAAATACATTATGTATCTTCCAAACCCGTGGAAGATCAAGACGGAAGGCAACCGGATTGATGACTGACAAAATTTTATAAGGCCCAATAAACTTGGGACCCAATTTCCAGGAGGGAACCTTCAGTTTAATATTTTTAGTAGACAACCACACCAGATCACCCACATTCAGGTCCGGACCAGGCACACGTCTCTTATCAGCCACACGCTTATACTTCTCACTCATCTTTCTAAGATTACTCTGAATCTTTTGCCAAATGGTAGACAAAGACGAGGAAAATCTCTCCTCCTCAGGTAAACCCGAAAGAGCCCCTCCCGAGAATGTCCCAAACTGCGGATGGAACCCATATGCACCAAAGAATGGTGACTTATCAGAAGATTCCTGACGACGGTTGTTCAAAGCAAACTCAGCAAGAGGGAGAAAAGAACACCAATCCTCCTGGTTCTCTGCCACAAAACAGCGCAAATATGTCTCCAGATTCTGATTGAGGCGCTCGGTCTGACCATTCGACTGCGGGTGAAAAGCAGAAGAGAAGGACAGCCGAACCCCCAGGCGAGAACAGAAAGCCTTCCAGAACCTGGACACAAACTGCGAGCCTCTATCGGAAACAATATCAGAGGGAATGCCATGCAATTTAACAATATGGTCGATAAAAGCTTGCGCCAACGTTTTAGCATTGGGTAAACCAGGGAAAGGAACGAAATGAGCCATCTTGCTAAAACGGTCCACGACCACCAGGATCACCGACTTCCCCGAGGAACGAGGAAGATCCGTGATAAAGTCCATGGACAGGTGTGTCCAAGGACGGGAAGGTATGGGTAATGGGAGAAGGGAACCTGAAGGTCGTGAACGAGGGACCTTAGCGCGAGCGCACGTCTCACAAGCAGCCACAAAACCCTCCACCGATTTACGAAGAGCCGGCCACCAAAATCTCCGAGCAATGAGATCAACCGTGGCTCTACTCCCGGGGTGACCAGCAAGAACCGTATCATGATGCTCCTTAAAGAGTTTGTGACGTAGCTCAGGAGGCACAAACAACTTCCCGGAAGGACAACGGGCAGGTGCCTCAGTCTGGGCAGCCTGGACCTCGGCCTCCAAATCGGAATAAAGAGCAGAAACAACTACCCCCTCCGCCAAAATGGGACCCGGGTTTCCTCCTCCCGGAAAACAGCGAGAGAGAGCATCAGCCTTCACATTTTTGATCCCAGGGCGGAATGTAACGACAAAATTGAATCTGGAGAAGAACAGAGACCATCTGGCCTGTCTCGGATTCATACGCCTGGCCGACTCCAAGTATGCCAGATTCTTATGGTCGGTAAAAACGGTGACAGGGTGCCTGGCCCCCTCCAACCAATGACACCATTCCTCGAAAGCCAACTTGATGGCCAACAACTCCCTATCTCCCACATCATAGTTTCTCTCTGCCGGGGAGAGTTTTTTAGAGAAAAAGGCACAGGGTCGCCATTTGGCAGGAGAAGGGCCCTGGGACAAAACTGCACCCACACCCACCTCGGAAGCATCCACCTCAACAATAAAAGGTAAGGAAACATCGGGATGCACCAAGATGGGAGCAGACGCAAAACTCTCTTTAATCTTAGAAAAGGCTGCAAGCGCCTCCTCCGACCAAGAGGAAAAATCCGCCCCCTTTTTTGTCATGTCAGTAAGGGGTTTGACAACAGAGGAATAATTCAAAATGAACTTTCTGTAGTAGTTAGCAAAACCCAGAAAGCGCATCAATGCCTTCTGATTCTCAGGAAGCTCCCACTCAAGTACAGCACGGACCTTCTCAGGATCCATGCGAAAACCAGAAGCAGAGAGGAGAAAACCCAGAAATTGAATCTCCGATACCATAAAAAGACATTTCTCCAGCTTGGCATACAGTTTATTCTCCCGCAGTATCTGCAGAACCTGAAAAAGATTATCCTGATGGGTCTGAACATCAGGGGAAAAAATCAAAATATCGTCAAGATACACCAAAACAAATTTCCCCATTAAGTGGTAGAAAATACTATTAACAAAATGCTGAAAGACGGCCGGAGCATTCATCAGGCCGAAAGGCATAACGAGATTCTCGAAATGCCCGTTAGGGGTATTAAAAGGCGTCTTCCATTCATCCCCCTCTCTGACCCTGACCAGGTTGTACGCGCCTCTCAAATCCAATTTGGAAAACACCTTGGCTCCAACAATTTGGTTGAAGAGGTCCGGGATCAGAGGAAGGGGATAGGGATCGCAAATCGTGATACGGTTCAGCTCCCTAAAATCTAAGCAAGGTCTCAGAGAGCCATCTTTTTTTTTAACAAAAAAAAAACCCGCGGCAACAGGTGACTTTGAGGGACGAATATGCCCCTTATCGAGACTCTCGGAGATATAGGTTCGCATAGCAATTCTTTCCGGTTGTGAGAGATTGTAGAGGCGTGCTTTTGGCAGCTTGGCGCCGGGAATGAGGTTAATGGGACAGTCAAACTCCCGGTGAGGAGGTAGCTCCTGAACACCGCTCTCGGAAAACACGTCCGAGAAATCAGAGAGAAATGATGGCACAGTTTTAGTAGACACCTCTGCAAAAGTCGCTGTGAGACAATTCTCTCTACAAAAGTCACTCCACTCATTTATTTGCCTTCCTTGCCAATCAATAGTGGGGTTATGTCTCGTGAGCCAGGGTAACCCCAAAACTAGAGGAGAAGGCAATCCGTTAAGGACAAAACAAGATATCTCCTCCACATGAGTGTCACCTACAGCTAGCCGGATATTGTGAACAATGCCTTTCAGAGATCTCTGCGAGAGTGGAGCAGAGTCAATGGCAAAAACAGGTATATCCTTTTCCAATGTGCAAACCTGAAAACCATGCATGGCTACAAATTGAGTGTCAATAAGATTGACGGCCGCTCCACTATCGACAAAAATCTCACAAGAAATGACTTTGCTCTCTAGCGCCACCCTGGCAGACAGGAGAAAACGGGAACTGCAGGTCAGAGGAAAAGCATCAATTCCTACATCAAGTTTGCCCAAAGTAGCAGATGAAGCAGGACTTGATGATTCGCCTTTTGAGGTTTTTCTCTTCTTATCACTCTTAGTACAGTTCAGGAATCTCCTAGACGGACAAACATTTGCCAAATGACCTATGCCCCCACAACAAAAACACACCATATTCTGAGGACTAAATCCTCTTTTATCAGGGGCAAGTCGGCCTAGCTGCATGGGCTCCTCCTCAGAGGGGAGCGAGACAGGATGAGGCCCCTGCACACTGAATGAGTCCGCACCATTGCCCCAAGACTGACAATGGCTGGACAGAGAGGTCTTGTTTCTTTCTCTTAGACGTCTGTCAAGGCGTACCGCCAATGACATGGCAGACTCTAAGGACGTTGGTCTCTCATGGAAAGCAAACGCATCTTTCAATCTCTCTGAGAGACCATGACAGAACTGACTCCGGAGTGCAGCATCATTCCAACCTGAATCAGCTGCCCATCTCCGAAATTCAGAACAATAAAGCTCCGCAGACAGTTTGTTCTGGCATAAAGCACGTAAGTTCGATTCGGCCAGAGCAACACGATCCGGGTCATCATATATTTGCCCCAGGGCCACAAAAAATCTTTCCACGGATCGAAGGGAGGGATCCCCTGATGGCAGCGAAAAAGCCCAAGTCTGAGCATTGCCCCTGAGCAGGGAGATGACAATCCTCACCCTCTGTTCCTCATTACCAGAGGAGTGGGGACACAAACAAAAATGGAGTTTACATGCCTCTCTGAAGCAAACAAAATTCTCACTGCCCCCGGAGAACGTTTCCGGAAGTGAGACCTTTGGCTCGCAACAGACTCCATGAGCCGGAGCAGAGCCTAATGCTTGTAACTGAGTCATAGATTGACGGAGATCCGCTACTTCCAAAGAAAGACCCTGCATGCGGTCAACCAGGCCAGAAAGCGGATCCATGTCAAAAAAGGACGGTTTTGGTGGATTATAATGTCACGGCTGTTTGAGGGTAACAAGAACAAACACAGTGAAAAGAGCTACTGACCGGACCCAAACTAGGGAAGATAAGGGGTGACCCCTGTCAGACCCTCAAAGCTCTCCCTATGCTGCTAAAGCACATGCCTGGATCCAAATGGTGGAAGGAGGCATGCCCGCGTACCTCAGACTGATGGCCACTGTAACCCCTACAATAGTGGAAGGGGCACGGCCACTGGTGCCCTACTCAGTATATGGAGGGAACCGTGGCCACCTCAGATCCAGTCAGAAAATAACCAGGTAAACAACAATATCTGCACACTTAGCTGAAGGAGATGCAGCCGCAGAGAAGACGGATCCAAGGACAGCTGGCAATATCCGGAGTGCTTGCTGCAGCAGAAACCAGGTCCAGTGAACTGATAGCTTACAAGTGAAGTTACTCAAGCCAGAGCTACAACTGAAATGAGAAATATAATCCACGCCCTGCAACAGGAGGAGGGGTGATTTAAAGGCAGGAAAATCAACCGCAGGAGAAACAGCTGAGAGTAAAGACCTCATCACAGGGGCGGAGAAACAGAACAGTGAGAACACCTCCAAGCTCTAAGTGACATCATCGCAGGGGTGGAGACACAGAGCTGTGAGAACTTCTCAAAGCTCTGGTAGTGACAGTGGCTTCCTGATGCTGCCGCCACCTCCACACTGTCATTGTGCCACTCTGTGGCCTCCTCCGGATGCTGCTGCTTCCACCTCCACACTGTCATTGTGCCACTCTGTGGCCTCCTCATGCTGCTTCAACCTCACCACTATGTCAATGGGCCACTCTGTGGACTTCTCATGCTGTTCCCACCCATGACTGGACCACTATTTTACCTTTCGGTCTGGCTGACATAATCATTTATTTGACCCTTCTTCTGATCTGTCAGAAGGAAGATAAAATGAGATGCACAGCGGATCCTGTCTGTGTAGCAGCTGTAAGGCCTGTATGGTCCCATGAGAATTGGCTTGTGATTTGGTAGCCAAAAGCAGGAGTGGGTACAAAACACAGAAGACATGCAAATATTTCATTCACATGTCATCTCTGTTTTGGATCCACTCCTGTTTTTTTTTTTTGCATTAGCAATACTGATGGATTACTGACCAAATGCTGACCAAAGGCGGACGCTCCACAGGCGGGATCCGTTTATTGGGGGTTATTGTTCTGCCGGATCAGAGGAAGGGTAAAATCACTTGTAGTCCTACTAATACAACATGCTGCTGAGTATCCCAGCAGTCAGACATGTCACTCAGGGCAGACTTATTCACTCCCTTTGCAAAGCAGGAGGAGGGGCAGAGATTGTTGTTATTGCAGGTAAGTGGCCAGAAGAGAAACAGGGAAATGAGAAAATAGAATTTGTTTTGCCTAAAACTTGCTTAGCTTAGTTATATACTGCTGCTCATCAGATTTAGCCTACATGCACATGAACGTGGTTTGGTTCCGCATCCGAGACGCATTTTTTGCGGCTCGGGTTCGGACCCATTCACTTCAATGGGGCCGCAAATGATGCGGACAGCACTCCGTGTGTTGTCTGCATCCATTGTTCTGTTCCGTAGCCCCACAAAAAAATAAAACATGTCCTATTCTTGTCCATTTTGCGGACAAGGATAGGCATTGTTACAATGGTTCCCCAAAAAAGAATGCCATACGGACGTCATTATTTTTTTTGCAGATCCGCAATTTGCAGATCACAAAACACAAACGTTCGTCCGCATATAGGCTTACAGTGCTATGCATACATTTTTCATAACTCGGACAACCCATTTGATACCATGTGCCTAGCTTGAGCCACCTGACCAGCAGCTCTGTTCAATTTAAGGAGCTCCACGGGATACCCTATCCCAGTTTCCCTATCCTGTATATAAGGGATAACTTGTATAACTGGAATATACCTTTAACACAATAAGAAGTACAGCTGTTTCTGAGCATTAATTGATTAATCCCCTAGTCTAGAACACATTCATGCATGGGTACTGAGGGAACTGTGCTCAGTAAGTAATACACCATTGTAGCTCGTCTTTTAAGATACTCTTTTCTGAAGGTTAGTGCCACAGGACAGGAGGACAGCTAATGTAGTGCCAATATTTAGGAAAAGTAAAAAAAATCTATCCATGCATTTGCTGTCCAGTATGTTTGAAGGTATTCTAAAAGATGAGTTGCAAATTATATTTGTAGCAGAGAATAATATGATTGATAACCAACATGGATTCTTGCAAAACAGGTTGTGAGAAAGTTAAAATCTGGATATTGGTCATGCTACAGATATGATATATTTGGACTCTGCAAAACATGACACTGTACCACATAAGAGCCTTGTTCTGAAGCTACAAATGCTGGAACTAGCATTGGTTATAGGGCAGAAAACAGAGTCATTGTAAAAAGTATTTACTCAAGATGGGCTAAAGTCAGTGCATGGTACCTAAAGAATCTTGACTGGGAGCAGTGGGATACCACAGGAATCTGTACTTAGAACAGTGGGAGACCACAATGATCTGTCTTAGGAGTAGTGGGAGACCACAATGATCTGTCTTAGGAGTAGTGGGGACCACAATGATCCTTTCTAGGAGCAGTGGGGACAATAAGAATCTGTACTGGGTGCAGTGGAGACCACTATGATTTGTCAAAGGAGCAGTGGAGTCCACAAGGATCAGTACTGGGAGCAGTAGGGACCACAAGGATTTTTTCTAGGTAGAGATGAGAGAAGTTCTAAAAAATTTGATTTGGCAGCTTTGCCGACTTTCACAGGGGAATTTGCTTTGTGTCGGAACCAGAAAAGAAAACTCAGGTGAGTGTATTCTAAGCTATGCAGCAGTGCTCAATGTCAGGAAGGGGCTGCAAAAGCAAATAAGATTTTAGAGTACAAAAAATATAGAGCTATACAAATGTATGCTCTAAAATGTAATATTACCCTTTTATATATCCCTTCTTAGGCTACATCTAGAATATTGGATTTGGTTTTGGGCTCCACAGATTATAAAGGATATAGGAGAGCTAGAAAGGGTTCAGAGATGGGCGACCAGATTACGTATTGAATGGGTTGAAAGGTCTCTCATAATGAGAGGCTTAAAAAATTAAACTTATGTATCTTGGGGACAAAAAAAACTTTAGAGGTGATCTCATTTACATGTATAAATACATATGTGGTCCATACAAATAATTGGTGCAGGATTTATTCATTTCAATGACTTTATAGGACCAGGGGCTATTCATTATGTGTGGAGGCAAGGTAATTCAGACATCAATATAGGAAAGGATTCTTTACAGTTAGAGCAGTCACACTATGGAATGTCCAACTCCAGGAGGTAGTGATAGCAGATCCTACGTAGGCAGTTAATAAAAGGGCTAGGGGCTTATCTAATAGTGAATCATTAAAGGGATTCTGTCACCACCTTTTACGATTTTAAGCTGGCACCATCGCTATGTTGACTAAAGTAGCTTATTTCCAGGACTCTTCTTTTTACTTAATTTCGTTTAGTAGTTTTGATGTTATGCTAATTAGGGTCCAAGGTGCCCAGAGGGGCGTTTTTCTCACTCTCCGGTGCCCAGTGACGCCCCCCTGCAGTGCCCAGTGACGCCTCCTGATCATCAAATAACCTCCCACAGCCCGGCAAACCGTTCCGCCCCCTCCCCACATCATAGTGTACCTTATAGAAATGCCCGTCCTTCTTCCTGTCTGCGGCCAGAAAACTCGCGCAGGCGCAGTACCGCCTGCGGCCTGCGCCTGCACGATCATCAACGTCCTGAGGGCAACAGCGCTCAGGTCACATCACTGGGCTTGGTGCATGCCCAGTGAGACTTTTGAGGCTGTTGCCCTCAGGAGGTTGATGATCGCGCAGGCGCAGGCCGCAGGCGGTACTGCGCCTGCGCGAGTTTTCTGGCCGCAGACAGGAAGAAGGACGGGGCAATTCTATAAGGTACACTATGACGTGGGGAGGGGGCGGAACGGTTTGCCGGGCTGTGGGAGGTTATTTGATGATCAGGAGGCGTCACTGGGCACTGCAGGGGGCGTCACTGGGCACCGGAGAGTGAGAAAAACGCCCCTCTGGGCACCTTGGACCCTAATTAGCATAACATAAAAATCTCTTTTACATCAAAACTGCTAAACGAAATTAAGTAAAAAGAAGAGTTCTGGAAATAAGCTACTTTAGTCAACATAGCGATGGTGCCAGCTTAAAATCGTAAAAGGAGGTGACAGAATCTCTTTAATATGTCAATAAAAATTACCAGTCCGCATGAAATATAAATATAATTTATTGACACAATTTATAAATAACAATTTATACATGAAACCAAGTGCAGGAAAAGGCGACATCCACATCAGGAGACACAACTGGTGACTCGATCCCCATTATACATAATATTAAAGTGCAAGTGCATATAAGTATCTCATTCATACAATAAACAGAGTCTATTTACCCATTATGTGTCTCATCTGGGATGGCGCCAGCCCCGACGAAGGACCGCCGAAACGCGTGTCGGGGCTGGCACCATCCCAGAGGAGACACATAATGGGTAAATAGACTCTGTTTATTGTATGTATGAGATACTTATATATGCACTTGCACTTTAATATTATGTATATTGGGGATCGAGTCACCAGTTGTGTCTCCTGATGTGGATGTTGCCTTTTCCTGCACTTGGTTTCATGTATAAATTGTTATTTATAAATTGTGTCAATAAATTATATTTACATTTCCTGCGGTCTGGTCATTTTTATTGGCTTATAGTTATGCACTTTTTTGCCATAGGCATGAGTAGATTGTGTTATGCATGGTATTGATATGTATGGATAGTTGTTTCATCCATTAATTTTTTTATGATTTATGGCTTACAGTATTTTGGATGTAGCAAATCATTAAGTTTAATCGATCAATTAATGTATAATTCATAGAGAAAGTTCTTGAACTTGATGGACCTGTGTCTTTTTTTCAAACTACATAACCATGCAATACATCATTAATTACACTTATTTCATGGTAATTGTTTCTTTGTTTTTTTAGTTTTTTTACTGATTTGTATTGAAAATAATAAAACAATAAGCACAAACCATAATGTACAGTACTTTACTGTACACTTTTCTAGTCTCGTCAGAGAAAATGCGATCTTCCTATTCCATGTATTTGTCAAACTCTGTTGATAGCTTTAAAGCGATACTAAACAATAGTGAAAGGCTTGATCAGCTAAAGTAGAGCGAACAATTGATCGTCCTTGGAGCTGATTCTTTGTCCCATTGTACGACTAAAGCAAGTTTTATTGCAGAGAAACAAAATGCGAAGCATGTAATATCTAACAAAGAATAAAAACTGCTAAAACCTTCACAAATACAATACAACTACCCTGCCGCATTGTGGGACCTCGCTAACATATAATAAGGAGGATCTGAGGTAATGGAGCAGAAATTTTTATGAGAGGAGGGTGAAGATATTTTTAGTTTGGGAATAAAATGTCCTTGTAAAGAGACAATGCACAAAAGAGATATTGAATTTGGGATAGTGGTATGACTAAGTCGTAGGTATAGAGTGTATTTACGAGACTATGTGGATTTTTTTCATCTGTAACCAGATAAAAAATTGCTGTTGATATACCTATCAATACTCAGTGTAGCAGGCAGTGGTTGTATATAATTTGTACAATTTCACCTGCTTAAAAGTATTTCTTCGATAGAAAACCATCTGGTGAAAAATTCATAGCAAGTTCATAGTAATTATGCTTTGGGTTTTGTACATTCAGTATACCATAGAATATCACCCTAGAGCAAGGATGTAGAATAATAGTCATAGTACTACAATATCTATGCAGTATCCTTCTGAGAATAGTCAGGATTTAGGGCAGGTCCAACAAAGAGCCATAATAAGATCACATATTAGTTTTCAGCATTTCAAAAATAATAACCCCCCCCCCACACACACACACACACATACACACATACAGTCCTATTAAAAGTTTAATTGCATAGAGTTGCAAGATAACGACATATACAATGTAGCCATCAACATGCCAACATTGCTAAACTGGCAAAATGCACAATGAGGGATCATCTTTTAGACAGATTTTGGATTGTCTGTAACCGTTACAAAATTGTGATTGACCAAAACAGTGGAAATGAGAGATAGTTACTGACTAGGTCTGATACACTAGCTTTGCTCAAACAGTGGTAGGCAATCTCCGTCTGTCCAGCTGTTATGAAACTACAACTCCCAGCATGCATTCTTGCTCTGCTCCTCCCAGAACTCTCATAAAAATGAATGGAGCATGCTGGGAATTGTAGTTTTGAAACAGCTTGAGCACTGATCCCTGTGCTAGAATGAACCTTGTGCTCAGCACTAGCAATTAGTTAGATAGTAGCTAGCGGGTAATCTCTATACAGTAAACATTACATGCTAGAGATGGTCCCGGAACTATGCTCTAGTAACTATAATGCTTCTGAATCACATTTTCTAAAACAAGACTTCTGAATAGTTAATTTTATCCAGTAGTAGAAAAAAAAAAAAACTACATATTTTGTAATAAATCTCAAAACTGGGGAAATAGTTCACTGAATTATCATATTTTAAGCTGCACATTCTCTCTTTTCTCTTCTTTATCTTTTCTATTTTTGTTGCTAACAAATATACACTATAAGTAATTAGTGTTAGGCGAGCATGCTCGGCAAAACACCAGTTCAGCTCGAGGATCGCTATGCTCGGCCGAATATCACGTGTGCTCGAGAGTCAGTGTATTTATATCTAATTTATCCTCTATTTCTGAAAAGTTTCTGCCGGGATTTGAACTGACAACATTCAACATTACAGCCAAGAATGTTAACATCTAGACTATAGAGCTGCATGGCCAGTTACTTAAAGAAAATATAAAATTAGACTTCTGCTGTATAGAAATACTTACTAGTAGTAAGTATTCCTATATAGCAGAAGTCTCATATATATATATATATATATATATATATATATATATACATATATGAAGAAATCCAGCTTCCCATAAAACAATACTTTATTCTTGTAGCGGTAAAAAACATACATGGACACCACAGTCTACGCGTTTCGGACAATAAAATCTTAGTCCTTATTCATGACAGAGCAAAAAGTGAAAGAAGCCCACTTCCTTTTAAGACAAACACAACCCCCGTGCTGATTATCCATTCCCAACACATGATTGCGAGGGGAGGAGAAAAAAATCAGCCAATGAGACACCCAATGTTTGCATACATATGTTAAATCACATTAAAAACAATAAATTCTTTCTATTTATATTGTAAAACCAAATCATGTTTTTTTATTTAAACCATTAGGTGTGCAGCTCCCCAAACTAAACATCCAAAATGCTTCTCTGCTCAAAAGCTTGGATTTGTGATCACCTCCCCTGATAGTGCGTGATACTTTTTCAAAAAGCCGCAGTGCTCTCTTTGTGAACTATCGCAAAATGCGAACTTGCAACAGATATATTTTGTGTCCTGAAATAGGGAATATCAGATAAATGCCTGCGTATCCTTGCTTTGATCTGTTGTGTTGTACACCCTACATATTGTAGGTGACATTCTTTACATGTTATAACATAAACCGCAAATTCAGTGTTACAGTTTATAAGCTGTTTTATTTTGTGTGATTTCCCATTGGCTGTTGATATAACGCTCTTACTGGTCTCCATATATCTGAAGCAAATGCATCTATTGCTACCACATCTGTAATTGCCATTAAAGGATAGCCAAGTCTGCTGGGGTTTTGTATGATCAGAAAACAGGCTCGGAGTAATTTTTTGTCCCAGTGTGGGGGCTCTGCGTGCCACACATTTTACTCCCGAGGACACTATTTCCTCCCATCCCTGATCACCATTCAGTACAGGGAAATGACTTCTGATGATTTTACAAACCTCAATGGATTCTGCACTATAATTTGTAACAAAAGTGGTAGGTTTATCCAGTTTTTCTGCCATTTCTGAAATTTTTTATTTTTTTTATCTTTTTTTAGTTTTTTTTATTACTGCTACCTGTAAACTGGCTATTGGGAAATACAAGATTCTGTCTGCCACATTATTGGGGGGCATTATGGGGGTCCTTTTTTACTGGCACATTATTGGGTGGCACTGTGGGGCCACTTCTTATTGGCACATTATTTGGGGGCACTATGGGGGCATCTACTGAGGCCACAAAGAAGGGGTATTTTCGATGGGGGGATTTGTGTGGTACTAGTATTATCAGGGGTATTTTCTTCTTCTACAGTATAGTATTGGGGAGCACAGCGGCACAGTATTGGGGGAGGTAGGATGATTTGTCCAAAAGATGCGAGGATGATGGAAAAGTAGTAAACTAAGATTTTTTTTTGTCAAGCTGCAGAGACGAAAAATGGCTGAAAAATGGTGTCTGGTCTGAAGGTCTGAAAGGAGAAGATCAGGAAAGAGAACATCTACATCAAAGGAGATGTCACTGCATGTAAGAGGTATTTTTGTAGTGATAGGAGCAGGGGCGTAACGATCGCGGTCATAGAGGGTGCGACCGTGACTGGGGAGTGGAAGCGGAGGTTCAGACAAACTGACGTGGTCTGACTTTGTTTCTTACACCGTTCACACAATTCTTATGTACAGGATTCGTAGGATTCGAGATTTGAAAGATTCTATTAGGATTTGGATTCGTCCAAATTAAAAAATTAAAAAATTTAAAAAATTGGATTCGTCCCACCTCTAATTATTATTATTATTTCTGATATGTTTATATTTCATCATTCACTGGTATTTAAAAAAAAGAAATACGTTTTATTTCTGGCTTTTTAATACAATTTCTAATGTTGATTTCTTTGTTTATTACAGCTAACTGTGGCCAACGCTTT
Source organism: Bufo gargarizans (assembly GCF_014858855.1). Lineage (NCBI taxonomy): Eukaryota > Metazoa > Chordata > Amphibia > Anura > Bufonidae > Bufo > Bufo gargarizans. The sequence continues at coordinate 55,171,247 of NC_058088.1, forward strand.
AGGATTTACGTAGGCTTTAACATTCTGTTATATTCGTTTAGCTTATACTGCTAAGTATACTAGCATATATTTATATTTTACCATTAAATCAAAGCAAACTATCAGTGAATAATCATGGACAACTGATCGAGTTTGCAGTGTGGATCTCTACAATGTATGATGATGTATTCTCATCACCGGCCAAGGCAGCTGTCATCACATTACTAGAGCAGACTAGAACTAGAAGTCATCAAGCTAATAAATAATACTTCATTGAAATTCACAGTTTTTTGAGCGTCACCCAGCCACTATTTCATCAGACTTAAGTGACAATTTGGTCGAGATAATCAGGCTTAGTATTTTGCAGATGAATAGACTGTGCAGTTATGGCATGGCATTTTTGTGTGTTTTAATTATGGCCTGACCAACATTGATAGAAGACCTTGACATATGTTGTGATTGACAAAATGCTATTTTCACATCATATTGTGCTTATAAATTCTATGGAGTTCAACAATCCTGGCAGAAAATGACATGCAATATCTACTGGAACGATGCATAATTGTATCCAGTTAAGATTTAGGTAGGACAGCTCCAAAATTATTGATGGTAATGGCAAGCGGATGACTGGCATCACATGAGTGCATTGAGGTAACAAAAGAACAGCGTTCCTAAGTAACAATACTGGAAAGGCTGTTTCCATGGAATTGCTAACAATAATTTGCTACACTGATAGGTCAATAGATAATACTCCACATGGTAGGGTCATATATAGAGTGTCTGTATATCTTTGGAGCTAAAAAAATGGGAACATGCAGGGTAGGGACCCACATAAGGCAGCTACACAGTCAAGACAAAGCCAAGATGCGGCCATGGTGTTGCAAAAGGCCCTAAGTTGGTGTATTTCCAAATTCGTTTTTAACTAGTTGTTAATTATTAATGGTCAGGAACCACACTTCTAATAACAGTCAACAACCTCCTAATAATGCAAACCGAGCCATCTTGGGGCTTTGGCCACACATTAGCCACATTTTAGCCTCAATGCAGATATACAGCTACCCTTTGTGGAACTCCACCCTAAGGCCTTATAAGTGCAACCATATTATAGCTCCAAATATATATTAAGCTACAATACAGTAGTCTATGGAGCCATACTTCCGTATGAGTCAATTTCATACAAAGTTTTTCCATCCCGGCATGATACATTCTGAAGTATTCTCCAGCTAGATGCATTGCTCCATTATATGGTGCTATACAGTGGCAGCACAGTGCAACACATGGAGGGCCTATTGCCAGTATACCAGAGAATCCTCCGGTGTGCCCAAACTCAGATACAATAATGGATTTCTAATAAAACAGGGTCCAAAAGTGATCTTGAGCTGACTTTGGAAGCAATAACTAGCTAAGGTCTGGATATACCATATATCTGCACAGAGTGTCCATGTACCATTGTAACAAACCAGCGGTTGTGAACCCACTGTGCCACGCATCCTACCTTCTGTAAGGGCATTGTCTAAGTTAACCCCTCGTCCTTCACAGTACCCCAGATGGTGGGGATAGGCTTTCCAGAGGGGAACACCAAGTAGCTACCTCTTAAGAAGGATTAGCACACGAGGCAGCTGGTCCAGGTGGAACAGGAGGTACCAGAGCAAGGTACCAGAGCTACAGGCCAGTTGTACAAACAGGCAGAGTCATAACCAGGAGCAACAGTGCAGGGCCACAGGATGAGGCAGAGGCGAAGTCAAACAAGCAATGGATCAGAGCAGGTGGTACAGGTCAGGTAGTCCAGATCAGCAACAGGAGAGTCAAGGCAAGCAGGCAGGGATCAAACAGGTAGCGGAGTCCAGAAACACAAGCATGGGTCAGGTACACAGGAACACGAGCAAAGAAATCAGCAACCGTTGCAGGACACAAGGACCTTGACACTCAGGCATCTGGGAAGGAGGCTGAGCCACTTTTATACATGCAGGAGGGCTAGGATTGGTCAGCGAGGTCACATGATCTAACCCATAAATCACAGGAAGTGATGCGCGCCGGCCCTTAAGGAAGTGCTGCAGGGAAGAAGCAGCAAGCATGCTGTGGCCAGGGCTGAAAGGAAACTGTGGAGCAGATCTGAGAACAAACAGTACCTGCAAGGACAGAGCCCAGAACTGCAGCGGTGAATGGGGAAGCACAGGCAGCAGATCACCGCTGAACACGGTGCCCAGGAACGCGTCAGTAAGCAGGAGAACAGTGGTGCACAGCAGCCGCTGTTAAAACCATATAATTTGTGCAGGAGTTTGGTAGGCCAACCGCCATCTTACCAAGAAAACACCAGTGCTTCTTAATGTCTACTCTATTGCAGGTAAAGGACTCAACTATTGTCGTAGTTGTTACAAGTGAATCCGCAAGACAAATTGTTAAACCATTAAAGGGCTTGCTAGAAAGAAGCTCTAAAATGACCAGCTTATTCTCAAAAAAGTTACATAAACAAGGTCCATGTACATTTTTTTATACAGGGTCCCTTTGCAGCCTATGTCTTCTGCTGAACTAAATATCCTGGTAAACCTTATTGATGATATATCCTGCCTGGGCAACGATAACAAATATTACTGTGGACACAGACATGTCCTGTATACACAGGGGGTGGGACGTCAGTATAATTTCCTCTCAAGGGCCCAGGGACCTTCAGTCTAAGGCTGCCTATGGCTCCTGAACATTGATATATAGGGACTCTTTGAGATGCCGTACTGGCTCCATGCTCACGGCTCTGCTTCAAATTTTATAATTCTGTTGTTTTTAAGCCCAACATTCTGTGATGATTAATCTCTTAACATAGAGTATTATTTATTTTGTAACCAGATAAAAAAAATGCTGTTACAGAACATCAAACCCACTGTCCAGACATGCATATTTTTCCTTCCTTGCCTTTCCTCCTACCTCAAAATATCGTGATACCCATGGTGTGAGACAGCATGGTTTTGCAAAACTCTGTCAGGTCATTGTCTACTAGGCTAGCGGTTGTGAGGAGGGTGCTGGTGCCTCAGACGCCCACCTAGGCATTGGCCCACTGGGAAATTTGCTGATAGAGTCTATAGCCAGTCTGCCCCTGTATAAAGTTATTGGGGGAAATTTAGTAAGCTAAATGCTCCAGAATCCTGGTTTCATTTTTGCCATGTGCTTTTCAACATATTACTTTTGTGTTTTGGATCCTGCTTGCAGCTAGTTCTACAAAGAAACATGGCTTAATGTGTAAGGAGCATGGATTATGGTGGAACAAGGCGCACACGACTTGTTGGTTGAAAAATGTTGCTGCAAAGTAAGCTAAACAATAAATGATATAATGTTAGACAAACATTTCTAAATATGCACCAAATTAACAACCCAACAGCAACCATTTAAATAAATGTGTTACATCATTAGACTGCCTAAATATCACACAGGATTAGAAAATTTGCCCCATTGCCTCACTCTTTACTTTTCTACACATTTCTCTTTTGTTGCTTTCAGTCTTCTATGTTATTTCTGTAGTCACACCCCTGTAACTACTGTGTCTCTTTCTGTAACAACTGGTATTGAAGGGGGTATTCAACCATACAACAGTACATAAGTACTCTGCTACTTTGTAATACAGTCCTGATCAAAAGTTTAAGACCACTTGAAAAAAGGCAAAAAATTATATTTAGCATGGCTGGATCTTAACAAGGTTCCAAGTAGAGCTCCAACATGCAACAAGAAGAAATTCGAGTGAGACAAAACATTTTTTGAGCATTCAATTTAATGAAAACAAAAAATAAATATGTGGATTCGTTGTCATTTTCTGTCAGGTAGTCACACGTTGTGATGGCGAAGGCAAAAAAAACTCTCCCTTTTTGAACGTGGTCGGGTTGTTGAACTGCATAAGCAGGGTGTCACGGACGGTGTACAGGAAACAAGGCAAAGCAACATGTATAAACGACTCGCTGGATCCAAAAACTAAGGAACCAAGGGAGACCCCTGCAGAAGATCTGGCACTTTCCCTGGCTGCTCAGCCTATGCAAAGATCCGAATGGTGGAGGTTTGCATATCCACGAACCTTGACTATAAAGCCCTGAGCACCCTACAATAGTGAGGGGACACGACCACCGGCTCCCTACACAAGATACGGAGGGAGTCAGGGTCACCTGGGATCCAGCAAACAGAAAATAACAGATAAAGGTACAACACTTAGCTTTGAAGCAAACAGGAGGACAGAGTCAGCGTGCACACACACTCCAGGAAGTAGTATAAGCCACCCAGAAAAGCCTTCTAGGGAAGAATTTAAAGGGAAGCAATTAGTCCAACACATGACAGCTGAGAGGCTAACGAGAGGAGGAGCTGAATACCACAACACAGAAACTCAAGGAGGAGGTTCTGAAAGGCCTCTGTCAGAGCTTCTCAGCTGTCTGGTTGTGACACTCTGTCAGAGCTTCTCAGCTGTCTGGTTGTGACACAGGGTCTCTCACAGCGCGCCATCGCTGCTGAAGTGGGACGCAGTAAGACAGTCATTTGGAATTTCTAAAATTCTTAAATGATCCTGAGGGTTATGGGTTTTGGAATACCCAAAAAAATTTCATCAGCACTGAGCCGGAGGATCCAATTGGCTGTCCGTCAAGACACTGGATGATCCTCGACCCAAATTAAGGCCCTTACTGGTGCTGACTGCAGCCCCATAACCATCAGAGGGCATCTGAGACTGAAGGGCTTCAAAAACAAAAAACCTCTTCAAAGACCTTGTGTCTTTGAACGCCACAGAACTGGTCGTTTGGACTTTGCAAGAGAGCACCAAACATGGGACATTCAAAGGTGGAAGAAAGTTTTATTCTCTGATGAGAAAAAATGTAACCTTGATCATCCTGACGGTTTCCAACGTTACTGGCATGACAAGAAGATCCCACCTGAGATGTTTTCTACGCGCCACAGTGAAGGAGGCGCCATAATGGTCTGGGGTGCTTTTTTCCTTCAGTGGAACAATGGAGCTTCAGGAAGGGAAGGGGCGCGAAACAGCGGCTGCCTATGTCCAGATGTTGCAGAGAGCATTCCTCATGACTGAGGGCCCTCGTCTGTGTGGTAACAACTGGGTTTTTCAACAGGACAACGCTACAGTACACAATGCCGGCAGGACAAGGGACTTCTTCCAGGAGAATAACATTACTCTTTTGGCCCATCCTGTGTGTTATCCTGATCTAAATCCAATTGAGAACCTTTGGGGATGGATGGCAAGGGAAGTTTACAAAAATGGACAACAGTTCCAGACAGTAGATGGCCTTCGTGTGGCCGTCTCACCACTTGGAGAAATGTTCCCACTCACCTCATGGAAATGCTTGTATCAAGCATGCCGAAACAAAATTTTGAAGTGATAAACAATAACGGCGGAGCTACTCATTACTGAGTTCATGTTTGGAAGTTGGATTTCTGTTTTTGGGGGGGGGGGGTTAGTTTTTTTTTGGAAGTGTGGTCCTAAACTTTTGATCAGCTGAAAAACAGCCTGTTTCAGTTTATTTGTTGTTTTCATTAAATTGAATGCTCAAAAAATGTTTTGTCTCACTCCCATTTCTTTTTGTTGCATGTTGAAGCTCTACTTGGAACCTTGTTAAGATCCAGCCATGCTAAATAGGATTTTTTGCCATTTTTCAAGTGGTCTTAAACTTTTGATCAGGACTGTATAAACTACTCAGCATCGTCGTTAATTTCAATAGATGACACAGCCTGGAAAAAATACAAATTGTAAAATATCTTGCAACTTTTAAAATAAAAAAGGGTATATTTTCAAATTGTGCCTTTAAAGGTGTTCTTTAATATTGATAGTCTTTTCTCATGATAGGTCGCCAATATCAGATCAGTGGGGGTCCAACCGCACCCCCACGATCAGCTGTTTCATGCAGCCACTGGTGCAAGAAACTCTACAGTGAATGCAGTTCCATCCACCTTGTAGTGGCCATGCCGAGATACTTCCACTCAGCTCTGATACAAGTGAATGGGAGCTGAGTTTTCGAACAATGGCTGTGGAAAGTATGCAGTAGATGAAACCTTGTATCCAATGTATAGATTCCTGGAGATCACCTAAAATAACCCATGGGTGGAGGTGCAGGAATCAGATGTCAGACCCACATGGATCTAATATTGATGATCGATTCTAAAGAAGGGCCATTAGTATCTAATTCTCAGAAAACCCCTTTAAGAACATATCTGCAAGTCATGCAGAAAAATCTGGAAATGCATTTTAAGGGAAGTAAAATATTGTAACCAACAGTAAACTTCAGGTCAACATGAGGAACTTCTTATTTAAGCAGTATATTCTCAAGCAACTATAGAAATGAAGAGAAGGAAAGTTGTTTATGGCGCAGGGACAAGCCAATTTTGATTTTGCTTGCTTGTGCATCATGTTTTAGACTTGTCTTATTAATAAAATATAGAAACTCACCAGGATTGACATCGAGAATACATTAAATGGAAAGACATTGGTTAAAAATAATGGTGTGAGGTGAAGAGTGTCATCTATTAGCAAGTTGTTGATTTATCGATGCAGAGCGGTGGTGTCATTTATTCCATGGAAGAGATTCTAGTGATTTATCAGGAATTTAAAGAAATAAAAAATAAACTGAATTTACACGTGAAGAACCTATTGGGATTTATGTATCAATTGTTACAAACCAGAAAATTGTGCAACTCAAATGAAATTTGCACCGTATTTATTAACATATTGTTACTTTTTGGTTACTTTTTGCTTTTATTGCATTGGGTTGGTGAATTTGTATCAATGTGGAGCAAATGTGCTATCCTATTACAACAATAATGATTTGCATAATAAGTCTTATCTGAATGAAATCTCTCTCACAAAGAATAGTTGAGTATGTTACTGGAATGGTAATAGAATTTTTTCTTTCATTTCAGAAAAAAAAAACAGTTTGACCTAAATATACCATATTTTTCACTTTATTGGACACATTCCTCCCCCCAAAAGTGGGAGAAAATGGAAATGCTAATAGACAATTCCATTATGTAAGTGCTCACTAATATGCAGTAGGTGCAGGGAGCAGTGAGTGTATTGCTGTTGGCGCTGGCTGTACTCACCATTCCCTGGTCTTCTCCAGGCGCTGAGCTGCATGCTTCTGACTGCTTATAGCATCAGGACGTAGTGCATGCTCCATGACCTGATTCTGTGCAATGTCAGGTTACAGTGCAGCCCTGGCCCTGAGAAGAACAAGGAGCGGTCAGTAGAGGAAGAGTGGCTAGATGTGCAGAGTGGCTGTGCCATCCAGAGCAGGATAGGTAAGTTCATTGAGTTATTTTAGTTTTTTTTTGTCTGGTCTGATATGGGGGTCTGATATTGGAGTCAGATCAGATGTCTGATATAGGGGATTGATCTTAAGCCTGATATGGTGGTCTGATCTGAGGTCTGGTATGAAGGTCTGATCTAAGGTCTGATATGGGGGTCTGATCTGAGGTCTGATATGGGGAACTGATCTGAGGTCTGATATGGGGAACTGATCTGAAGTCTAATATGGTGGTCTGATGCGAGGATCTGATATGTGGGTCTGATCTGAGGTCTGTTGGGGTGCGTCTTATAATACAATGCATCTTATAAAGCAAAAAAAGGTAAATATTCTACCAAGAAAATATTTAATGCACATATGCTTCTTACCAGATGTTTGTGGTTATCTGCGGAGTGACGTCTGTTAGTATTCAAGCTGTGTATCGGCAGCTCCACAGGTAGTCTCCAGCTGATGGCGACACTGCGCGCCTGCACAGTACGAGTTTCCGGACGCTCACGGCCACACGAGTTGTTTCTCTCCGATAATGAAACTTTGCGCATGCGCACTTTAACTTTCCAATCGCCAAATTGTATCCTCTTTGTAATAATCTGGGATTTGATGTTCTGGAGGTATATCACAGGTTTTTGCAGGGATGCAGTTAATCTTGTAGCTGGACGCGTTTCAAAACCGCATGGGTTTCTTCCTCAGTGGCAAAAAATTATGTTAATTTTATCCTTGTAAAGAGAGAAAGACAGAGCGTTCCCATAACTTTAGAATACCATTGATGTGTAATCATTATAGCATTATTGTAGGGGGAAATGGCATATTTAAATAGGCTCCAATGATGAAACATGATAAAATAATTGTAGTATAATAATATAATTATAGTTCAAACTCACCTTACTGATTGACCCACAACTCATGTCCTGATGCTTCCTGGTCCCCACAGTCATCTCTGTGATCACAGATTGGCTGAGGAGTAATATCCTGTAGGTCAAGAGGGGCCAGGAAAAAAAGTGATTATCATGAGCAGCCTCTGAACATGAATGGTAGTGGATCCATAACATGAGTAGGCTTTAACCACTTCAGCCCCGCTAGCTGAAACCCCCTTCATGACCAGAGCACTTTTTACACTTCGGCACTACACTCCTTTCACCGTTTATCGCTCGGTCATGCAACTTACCACCCAAATGAATTTTACCTCCTTTTCTTCTCACTAATAGAGCTTTCATTTGGTGGTATTTTATTGCTGCTGACATTTTTACTTTTTTTGTTATTAATCGAAATGTAACGATTTTGTTGCAAAAAAATGAAATTTTTCACTTTCAGCTGTAAAATTTTGCAAAAAAAACGACATCCATATATAAATTTTTCGCTAAATTTATAGTTCTACATGTCTTTGATAAAAAAAAAATGTTTGGGCAAAAAAAAAAAATGGTTTGGGTAAAAGTTATATCGTTTACAAACTATGGTACAAAAATGTGAATTTCCGCTTTTTGAAGCAGCTCTGACTTTCTGAGCACCTGTCATGTTTCCTGAGGTTCTACAATGCCCAGACAGTAGAAAAACCCCACAAATGACCCCATTTCGGAAAGTAGACACCCTAAGGTATTCGCTGATGGGCATAGTGAGTTCATAGAACTTTTTATTTTTTGTCACAAGTTAGCGGAAAATGATGATGATTTTTTATTTTTATTTTTTTCTTACAAAGTCTCATATTCCACTAACTTGCGACAAAAAATAAAAAATTCTAGGAACTCGCCGTGCCCCTCACGGAATACCTTGGGGTGTCTTCTTTCCAAAATGGGGTCACTTGTGGCGTAGTTATACTGCCCTGGCAATTTAGGGGCCCAAATGTGTAAGAAGTACCTTGCAATCAAAATGTGTAAAAAATGGCCTGCGAAATCCGAAAGGTGCACTTTGGAATGTGTGCCCCTTTGCCCACCTTGGCTGCAAAAAA